>NC_056431.1:41621145-41628645 GCF_018296145.1 Oncorhynchus tshawytscha
AGCAGGGAAGCAGCCGCAGTGCAATATTCTGGGAGAATTACACCGGTGAGATATGCTAATGTCGAACAAACGGTAATGACCTTATTTACCTTCATCTAAAAAGTTGAAATTAGCATTACGGCAGTGCCTAAATTAACTGGAAGTTGATAATCAGGGTGCGAAGCTTAATGTGCTTCAGACTGTATTCGTTAGTGTGAGACCCTAAATGGACCCTTCAACTTGGTGAGTTGTAACATCAGATGCCTGTTTTAAAATCTGTAATGGCATCATCTCCTATTCCTGCCTCAGAGTGGAATTCCCAGATGGTGGGCTATGATGTGGTAGTTCACTTAGCTGTTTAGAGACAAGCATCTGGGAACACAGGTTGCATTAACACCACTGGGTCGCTCATTTTCTCTAAATTAGCGCCATTCAATTATCTAATTATTAGGCGTGCAAAAACTGAACGGCTAATAGAATCCTATTATCCCGTCGTTATCATCGCACACTCACGAGTGCGTACATTCCTGAACAAGCACCCACATGGTTTACAGGGGTAGGAAGTACAGGGCCTTCAGAAAGTATTTGCACCCTTTTCCTTTTCCACATGTTGTTGTGTAACTGATCTACACACAAAACCTCATAACGTCAAAGTGGAATTTTGTTGGAAGAAAATTGTAGAAATGAATACAAAATGAAAAGCTGAAACGTCTTCCGCCAGTAAGTATACAAGCTTTTTGTTATGGCTAGCTTAAATAAGTTCAGGAGTGAACATGTGCTTAAATCGCATAATAAGTTGCATAAACTCAGTCCGAGTTCAATAATATTGAATAATATTGAATATTGAATTACTAACCCATCTCTGTACCCCACACAATTATCTGTGAGGACTTAAAACAGGTTTTAAAACAGTTACAGTTTAATGGCTGCAGACACTAAGGACGGATCAACAACATTGTTGTTTCTCCACAATACTAACCAAAATAGAGTAAAAAGAAGGAAGCCTGTACAAAATAAAAAATATTCCAAAACATGCATCCTGTTTGCAACAAGTCCCTAAAGTAACACTGCAGAAAATGTGTCAAAGCAATTCACTTTTTTTCCTGAATACAAAATGCTATTTTGGGGGCAAATCCAGTGGTGGAATAAGTACCTAATTGTCATACTTGAGTAAAAGTATAGATACCTCAATAGAAAGTTACTCAAGTAATACTAAAAAAAATGTGGCAAAAAAAAAGACATTTTTGAGTGGCCTAGTTACAGTTTTGAATTGAATCTGCTTGAAAATCTATTGAAAGACTTGAAAATTGCTGTCTTGCAATGATCAACAATCAATTTGACAGCTCCTGAAGAATTTTTCAAAGAGTAATGGGCAAGTATTGTACAATCTAGGTGTGCAAAGCTCTTGAAAACTTACCCAGAAAGACTCACAGCTGTAATCCCTGTAATCGCCGCCAAATTTTCTTCTACAAAGTATTGACTCGGTTGTAAATAAGATATTTATGTATTTCATTTAAAAACTATTTCAAAATATCTAAAACCATGTTTTCACTTTGTCGTTATGGGGTATTGAGTTCAGGCTGTAACACAACAACATGTGGAATAAGTCAAGCGGTATGAATACTTCCTGAAGGCTCTGTAGCCACTTCTGTATTTTTGTCTTCTTTGATATAACTTCCTCAGAAGTTCTGTGAAGAAAAGAAAATACAGCCATGCATAAATAGGTTATTTTGTGAGCATAATCAACAGAAAATGTATATTTATATCTGAATATACACTACATGGCCAAAGGTATGTGGACACCTGCTCATCGAACATCTCATTCCAAAATCATGGGCATTAACATGGAGTTGCTGCTATAACAGCCTCCTGTCTTCTGGGAAGGCTTTCCGCTAGATGTTGAAACATTGCTGCGGGGACTTGCTTCCATTCAGCCACAAGAGCATTAGTGAGGTCGGGCACTGATGTTGGGCGATTAGGCCTGGCTCGCAGTCGGCGTTCCAATTCATCCCAAAGGTGTTTGATGGGTTTGAGGTCAGGGCTCTGTACAGGCCAGTCAAGTTCTTCCACACCGAAACTATTTCTGTGTGTACCTCGCTTTGTGCCCGGGGGCATTGTCATGCTGAAACAGGAAAGGGCCTTTCCCAAACTGTTGCCAAAAAGTTGAAAGCACAGAATCATCTAGAATGCCATTGTATGCTGTAGCATTAAGATGTCCCTTCACTGGAACTAAGGGGCCTAGCACGAACAATGAAAAACAGCCCCAGACCATTATTCCTCCTCCACCAAACTTTACAGTTGTCACTATGCATCGGGACATGTAGAGTTTCCCTGGCATCCGCCAAACCCTGATTCGTCCGTCGGACTGCCAGATATGAAGGTGATTCACTCCAGAGAAAGCGGTTCCACTGCTCCAGAGTCCACTTCAGCCGATGCTGGAAATTGTGCATGGTGATCTTGGAGCTTGTGTGCTGCTGCTCGGTCATGGTAACCCATTTCATCAAGCTCCTGACAAACACTTATGAACTGTTCTGACTTTGCTTCCAGAGGCAGTTTGGAACTGGTAGTGAGTGTTGCAACTGAGGACAAACCATTTTTACGCGCTACTCGCTTCAGCACTCGGCGATGCCGTCCTGTGAGCTTGTGTGGCCTACCACTTCGTGGCTGAGCCGTTGTTGCTCCTTGACATTTCAAATTCACAATAACAGCACTTACAGTTGACCGTGGCAGTTCTAGCAGGGCAGAAATTTGACAAACTTAGTTGTTGGAAAGGTGGCATCCTATGACGGTGCCACATTGAATGTCACTGAGCTCGTCAGTATGGGCGATTCTACTGCCAGTGTTTGACTATGGAGATTGCATGGCTGTGTGCTCGGCTTTTATACACCTGTCAGCAACGGGTGTGGCTGAAATAGCTGAATCCACTCATTTGACGGGGTGTCCACATAGTTTTGACCATCTTGTTTATTTATTAAAAACATTTGCTCTGAACGTTCATGTTTTTTATTAAGTGATGAAAATGATGGGATTTCTCCTAGAGTGAAGGAAAATAACCTGAACCATAATCTGACTTGAGCAGAGCTATTTGAGAGAACCTTTGCGGTATCTATGCTCTCCTGTGGCTATTTCTGCTACATTTGTCTCAAACAAAAAGCAGATCATCTATTTTATTTTAAATACGTTTTATCCTGTCACTTCACCCTGTCTGAAATAATGGACAAACAGACAGGGTTGAATGATCAGTGTCGGCTCCTCATCACAGAGCTCTTTTCACTTGTCTAATGTGAGGGGGGTCTAAAGTGGCCTTTGCTGTGTCTCTCCATGCCCCCACCTCACCCCCTCCCTGGATCTCCCGCTGGCCGGAAGGATCCTCTCTCAGGCTGGAGTGGCTCCTGCTGGGCTGCTGAGGGACCGGTGGAGGAACGGGGACCTGGAGCACACTGTCAACCCCCTTTCCCCTCCCCTCCCCCACACAGACAGACGCTCTATTCAACTTGAGCTTTGTGTGCGTGTGCGTGTGTGTGTGTGTGTGTACATGTGCATGTGTGTGCGCACGCATGAATGAGTGTGTCAGGCGTCCGTGTGTGTGTGTGGAAGAAAGAGAATCTTAGACAGAGACAGAGTAGCTTCCCAAACCATTAAAATACCTGGGTATCAACCAAGTGTTGCATCATATTCAGTGGGTAGTTATACAGAAGGTACCGGAACGTGAGTTCAATTTTTTACTGTCACACGTATGACAACAGCTATCATAAGTAATATATCATAATTAGATCTTATCCTAACAAGCTAAGAACATATCAGTTTACTACCATTTAGACTGATTTAGATCATTTGCTGAAGCGCAGATTTGAAATTAACTTTACACAGTGCCAAACCATTCTCTGTCATAGGGGTTTGTGAGGATTTGAGTGTTTTTCATCTTTTCATCATCCCTCCCTCAAAACACACTCCAAACCCTCGACTAGCACCAGGCCCCTTCCTCCACCAACAGCTCTTTAGTCCAAGCTGGGCTATAATACAAACACACTGGGAACTTAATTCATGGAGAAGAGATACCAATTTCTTCTCAGCAAGAGATATATATCAGGGATGTTAAACAACGCAAACGGCTGCATGGAATTCTGGTGGCCTTGGCTAAAAGCTAAGCCTTCAATTTTAGTTTTCTGTCAGAAGAACCAATTGAGCTCAAATATATTCCTGGGTGGAAAGGAAGCGATCGTATTATGTTATCGTGAGAGGTCTGTTTACCTACATACGGCTATCTAATATCTTTGTGCCATTGACCAGGTTGGAGCGCGGAGCAGCGTCAAATCCCTGGGGTTTCAAGGCTGGGATTATGCATGGCGGGGGTTGAACTATTGCCCCTCTGTGATTGAAAGACCTCGACCAAGCTTAGGTCCTGTTTCTTGTACATTTGCATTGCCCAGTTCTACAAGACCGCAGGGGCCCGTCTCATACCTGGGCCTCCATCATTTGGTGTCCTCCGGATACCCTCGTGCCTGCAAGCCAGCTGGAGAGGCAGGAGTTTATTGACCAGGATTGACCAGGATAGCCTCTGATCAATATCTCATAGCCTGTCTCTTATTGTGGGAGAAAACCAATCATGTGATGGTGTATAACTCAGCATTCACAATGGAATTCAGGATTAACAACAGATACACTTGTCCTTAATTAACTAATTATCAAATTAGCCACTACTTCTTTTAATACTTCACAAGTAAATAAAAGACAAAAAAACTGTCAAGAAATTTCTAAGAAGACATTTTCTAAAAAAATATATATATATTATTTCACCCGTCACGAGCCTCTGTGTCAATCGAGATCCGTCCATGTCATTGTCTTACATTGTAATACAGATCTATTAACTATAGTTAATTGCATTTGCATCTGAGCCCTGAAGTGGTCAAGCTATGCAATTTCACTAATTCGTCCTGGTGAGAGGTTGACCTTAAGAAATGTAATTACACATACCTGAGTTACACAAGAGCCCAAGAGGCCTGCGTAGCGTTTACTGGTGAATAAGGTATCGTTAACAAAGAAACAATTAGCCCATAGTGGTGTCATATTGAGAGGGAGAATGTATGCAGCCACTAGCAACGCAAACAGCTGATTAAGAAATAGCACAGTACAGTAGATATCAATTTGTATTTATTCATTGGAACTGCATCCCTTGAATCCATGCATGGTCAGTGTGTGAGTACTATGAACATATTATGTTTATAGCTATGTATATTTGTAATATTTCCAATGCACTCTTGTTAAAATGGCTGCTGTTATGTTTTCTTTGGGAGTGATACATTAGTTATGCATGGCTACCAGTGGTGAAAATAATGTGGTCTTGGGGTAACTTCGTATAAACACAAATTATTGGTGAATTTTAATAGGCCGACCAAGCCTCATAATTATGCATGACTTCATACTGTCATAATTGACAGAAAATATGAAGTAGGTCAGAGGTCACCTATTAGAATGACTTTTCATAATTTTTTTTGACAGCCCCATACACAGATGCTGGTCTGATTTGTTGAAAATAAACATGGGGCACTTGGGAACCTTTCTACTGAATTCTAGCAGTGATCCCCCTGAGGCTTGAAACTCCTGTCATATAATTATACAACACTAGTCTACACAATACACAGCACTACAAAGTACAGCACTGCAACTACCAACCTCTAGTCTGCTTACAGCACATCCGATGTTGATCATATCTATGTTTCTCTGGGACACGTTTAGAAAACAGTATGTCTGTGAATGAACACAATGTCATAGGCAACGCAATGCTCCAATCCCTACCCTAAACACAGGACCAAACTAATATCTGCGCAGCGCACCATAGAGTCTAGACACAAGGAAGCTCAGCTAGGCATGTGCACGCTCAAGTCTTAACAACACATATTGAACCAATGTGCCCAAGTTCATACAAAGGTCACGGGGCCCTGCCCCCTACACCAACTGGGACTCCTCGTGGCAGTGAGGTGATCACAAACAATAGAACAATGTGGTGTAGGAGGCCAAGGAATGCCGGGCCCCTGTCACCCCCCGTTTGAACAAGCAAAAATTCATTGTCTCCCTAAGATGTAAATCTACACCTCTGGGCTATAAAAGTGCTACAAAGAAGGTTTTTTACTGCGTAAATGAACATTCATCCCACTTGCAATTAAGCAGACAGACGGACATTGTAGCCTACATCCAGGCAACACTGAGGGCTTTGTGTCTGCATAGCGACTGGACAGAGGCAAAACAGAGGGAAATAGTTTACACTGAGTCATCCACTACAGTGCACATTGTTATCTGGAGAGGAGACTGAGTGGTAACCTGACAAAATTGTTTTCACAAAAGTCTAGGATTTTTCCTTACCCTCTACAAAAAAAAATTGAATCATTTCGAGACCATCTCAAGGACTTTGTGGAAAGTGTTGTTCTTTGACTGCTTGTGGTAGACCAGTTACAAGCTGTGCTTCCAACTGTTCCCATGTGTCATCCTGATAGGAACACAGAATCCTCAGAACCAATGGGAAGCAGAAGCACACATGGATGTATCCAACTACACTTCTTTGGTTCCCTCTTCATTTACTGCCACTGTTGTCCTGGAATACTACAGTCCAAAAATAGATGTAAAAATTCTGGATTACCCCTTCAAAACAAAAGTCATCTTAAAGGGAACATCCACTCAAAAGCTATCTTTATCCATTTTTTTTCATTGTGGACTAATGAAAAAAATACCAAAATAACGTTTTTTGAGTGGAGTTTCTCTTTAAAGAAAACTGGGATTTTTAAATAAAACCGAACTGTTGATCAAACCAAGCATTTGCAAAACAAGGACCACAGGGAAAAAATGTGCATGAGTTGATCAAAGCTATCAGATACAGTATGGGGGCTGAGTGTTTTGGTAAAAGGATATCATTAATCATGGGTATAATCAGATGACATCAGGTCATGACCCACTAAGTGTGTTTTCCTCATTATGTTAATATGGAGGAGAGGGATGTGTTTCTCTCTCTCTCTCTAATCTCTCTGTCTCTGACTTTGACGTTTCGTATCATGACAACCTGATCCTCGGTTCAGAAGAAAAGAGATTGGACACCAAGCTCCACCTCTCCGATTTTAACCCCAAAATTTCAAATGCTTGACTTTGGAGGGCAGTCATTAACCATACACAAATCAACAGCATTATCAAAAACTGTTCAAAAAGGTAGTGATTTGAGTAAATCTCCAAAGTCTATTTTCACACATTCATATACACATTAATATGCATCACTATCCATAGTCAAAGTTAACAAACTATAATATCTGTAGACTCTTAATTCATGTCATCCCCCACACTATCAGTGTATAAACAGACTGGAAGCACTTCTGTGGTAGTAGAAAAGAAACCCTCCAGCTATTTACTGTCTTCTTGGTATAAGAAGTTTGTGGTTTTGATCGTGTGTGATTATGTTCTGAGAGATTGACCTTTAGTGCCAAGCGTATTGTAGTATAATGAGGAAGTGTCCGTCTGCAGGAGTACAGTGACGAGCCC
>NC_056431.1:42583645-42796145 GCF_018296145.1 Oncorhynchus tshawytscha
GTGTACACCACGTGTATCCTCTGCATAAAGCAAATCCTCTGCACAACGCATCAACAGGGGCAAACTACCTGCCCTCCAGGACACCTACACCACCCGATGTCACAGGAGGGCCATAAAGATCATCAAGGACAACAACCACCCGAGCCACTGCCTGTTCACCCCGCTATCATCCAGAAGGCGAGGTCAGTACAGGTGCATCAAAGTAGGGACCGAGAGACTGAAAAACAGCTTTTATCTCAAGGCCATCAGACTGTTAAACAGCCACCACTAACATTGAGTGGCTGCTGCCAACATACTGACTCAACTCCAGCCACTTTAATAATGGAAATTGATGTAAAAAATGTATCACTAGCCACTTTAAACAATGCCACTTAATATAATGTTTACATACCCTACATTACTCATCTCATATGTATATCTATATACTGTACTCTATATCATCTACTGTATCTTGCCATCTTTATGTAATACATGTATCACTAGCCACTTTAAACTATGCCACTTTATGTTTATATACCCGACATTACTCATCTCATATGTATATACTGTACTCTATACCATCTACTGCATCTTGCCTATGCCGTTTCTGTACCATCACTCATTCATATATCTTTATGTACATATTCTTTATCCCTTTACACTTGTGTGTATAAGGTAGTAGTTGTGGAATTGTTAGGTTAGATTACTCGTTGGTTATTACTGCATTGTCGGAACTAGAAGCACAAGCATTTCGCTACACTCGCATTAACATCTGCTAACCATGTGTATGTGACAAATAAAATTTGATTTGAACTTTTTGATTTTGATGAAACAATCACTTTGAGGAATAAAATACTTACATCTTTCACTCGGTGAAGGTGCTTATAACCGTATGTGTCACTCATCACTTTGTAGAAACTGATATGATCCTCTGCAAACATAGGTTGGAGAGGAACATACTGGAAAATTGAAATAATTGATTATTAGAAAACAAAATATTTCAGCACCTAGATTTAGTTCTCATGGTTCTTTCATTAGACAGTATGTGAACTTACTTGGCCAACCCAACCTGTCTTGCTAATTTGTTCATATTTCTAAAAGAAAAAAAGACAAATATTTTATTACATTTATTCCTTTTAGGCCTTTACAGTTGCAGAATGCTTCACACAGTAACATTCCTGGTGTTAATGTCGAAAAACACAAGATCCTTTGTTCACTGAGTGTTGTTGTCTACCAATGAGCTCACCCACAGAGTCTGAGGTGAGGTGACAAGTACCTGGTTCTTATTCCAGTTGTTTCCGTCAAAGTCATAGATCTGTAAAAGGACATGGTTCTGCTTCCTCTTGGTCCACTGAACAGCGATGCGCTCATCCGTCACCCAAGTGACTGAACTCAAATAGTGATCACTGGGAGAAAAACAACACAAAGTGACAGGTTTATATCACCCTTTTTTACATGTGATTGATATTGACTAGCCTTGACTATTTAAACCACTACAAATGTATATTAAAGTATGAAATTATACTGTACCCTGCACCAATGGAATCTGGCACTACCACCTGTGTCCGTCTTGATGGATTTATTGTGTCCACTACAAACAGCTTTGCCTTAGGATTAGTTGAGCCAGCCTTGATAGGAGATAACATGCATAACAAAAACTTGATATCTTCACTAATAATGAGCATTTTTTAAGGGTACAGTACATATAATTCACATACTGTGTGAATAATCATGGTATATTGACCTATTAGGTGTTATCTGTGGTATGTCTCTCATTCTTATGACACATATTACCGGCACATATTACAACATCTCACCTTGGGGTATGGGACAACCACTGTACTGGGGTATTGTCCATTTCCATACAAAGAGTACTCGATCGTGTGGACCCCTGTGTCATTAAACTCAGCATAAGCCAGATACTTTCCAGTTGGTGACCACCATATTGCCTCGTTCGATGAGAAAACCTCCTCTGAAAAAAGGGGAAGGAATCAAGTTACCCAAAAGCCTTGTGTGTGATGAAATCCACCTCATCCCTTCCCCCTAAAATTGGTCAATGTTACTTAATACCCACCCTCATATACCCAGTCAGGGGCACCGTTAAGAATCTGATTCTCTTTTCCATTATGGGTCACTTGTATGGCTTCAGCAGTGGCGTTGGGTTTCAAATAAATGTTGTAATTCCAGACGTAAGCCTGGCAGAGAGATCAGCAGTCAAGTTAATGTCAGCATTCCATTGACTTTAGTTTATACTAGAGTCAGCCTACTTCCTCTACAGTGGTTTTATTCCCTGGCATCCTATTCCAGATTCTTTTGGTTGGTGCAGCAGCTAATCCCACTGTGTTCTGCATCTCTGGGCCGACGCCCATACTCGCCATGGGAGAGAGAGCTAATTATGGTGCCAGCAGTTAGCAAAAACTAGCAGGATACTAGCGAGCAGATGAACGATGCAATAGCAATGACATAAAATGCTCTCCAGCCTCTTTTCTCATTACACACTTGTTATAATTACCAAAGGCCTCAGAGAACTCTTAGTCAGGTAGCAAATGTTTTGTTTTTTTCAAATAAAACTTAGGTTATAATCTGATTTATTGTTCTGATCTTGTTAGATGTTGTCCATGGATAGACTTGAATTTGTATTTTATAGTGTATACACATGCCTTTGAACACCCTGTTTGCATCCCAAATGGTACCCTATTCCCTACATAGTACACTACTTCCCCATGGGCCCTGGTCAACAGCAGTGCACTAAATAGGGAATAGGGTGCCATTTGGGACATACCTCCCTAGATAGTGTATCAGACTGGTTTTTAATCACTCACCAGTTTGTTTCCTGTTGGTGCCCAGGCAAAGTATTGCACAACTTGTGGAATGTTCACAGACTTGAGAAATGTTCTGGGAGAAAGAGATGGAAACATCAGGTTTTTAGTGATAGAGGAGTAGTTGAGTCTGGCACTTTCACTGGGAAAACAGAGATATACTTACGAACTGTCATAATCATAGATGGAATAAGAGGCTGTGAATGAATGTCTCCATTGCTGTAAACACACGATACAGTAAATCAGTGTTGTGTATTAAAAAAGACACCCCATGATCAAACTATAAACAATCATTCAATATATTACCTTGGAGTAGTTGCTCTCAAAGCAGATGTATTTCCGATCAGCAGAAATAATATAGTCTGTGGCATACACTTGTTCCTATGACATAAAAATGTTAAATATAAAATGTCAATATTTGCTTTGAAAGATACTACGGGTGATTAAAATGCTCTTTGCATGAAAAATATCTTACAAATGTGTTGTTGCTTATATATTCAAAGAAATCCCCTGTTTCAGCATTGTGAAGCATAATGTTGCCTTGTCTCGTCTTATGCACGTATTCGTTATCTATAGGAGAATGAGACAGAAATGTAACTTTGTGAGACAAGATCAAAACGCAGTCACTTTAAAATCAAAACAGATAATGACAAGGAATGCATGCATACACTTTTGGAAGCAATTGAATAAACAAAACAATGCAATACCTGATATCCACCGCAAATTATATATTTTATACCTAATTGTGTCATTGAAATAATCTGCCAGGCTAAAAGGCCTCTTGGAGCCTCCGTCCTCTCCTGAAACATGAAAATGTACTTGAATTAGTAACAGATGCATTTTACTTGAATTAACAACTGCAAATATTGGTTTGTTGATAATCAAACAATATGCTAGTACTTTCCACGAAAGTGGATATCTTCAACAAATCCTTGAAAATTGTACACTACTACAGTTGAAGTCGGAAGTTTACATACACCTTAGCCAAATACATTTAAACTCAGTTTTAAATCATTCCTGACATTTGATCCTAGTAAAAATTCCCTCTCTTAGGTCAGTTAGAATCACCACTTTATTTTAAGAATGTGAAATGTCAGAATAATTGTAGAGAGAATTATTTCTTTCAGCTTTTATTTCTTTCATCACATTCCCAGTGGGTCAGAAGTTTACATACACTCAATTAGTATTTGGTAGCATTGTCTTTAAATTGTTTAACTTGGGTCAAACGTTTCAGGCAGCCTTCCACAAGCTTCCCACAATAAGTTGGGTGAATTTTGGCCCAATCCTCCTGACAGAGCTGGTGTAACTGAGTCAGGTTTGTAGGCCTCCTTACTCGCACAAGCTTTTTCAGTTCTGTCCACAAATTTTCTATGGAATGGAGGTCAGGGCTTTGTGATGGCCACTCCAGCAACTTTGTTGTCCTTAAGCCATTTTGCCACAACTTTGGAAGTATGCTTGGGGTCATTGTCCATTAGGAAGACCCATTTGCCACCAAGCTTTAACTTCCTGACTGATGTCTTGAGATGTTGCTTCAATATATCCACATAATTTTCCTGCCTCATGATGCCATCTATTTTGTGAAGTGCACCAGTCCCTCCTGCAGCAAAGCACCCCCACAACATGATGCTGCCACCCCTGTGCTTCACGGTTGGGATGGTGTTCTTCGGCTTGCAAGGCTCCCCCTTTTTCTTCCAAACATAACAATGGTCATTATGGCCAAAGTTCTATTTTTGTTTCTTCAGACCAGAGGACATTTCTCCAAAAAGTACGATATTTGTCTCCATGTGCAGTTGCAAACTGTAGTCTGGCTTTTTCATGGCTGTTTTGGAGCTGTGGCTTCTTCCTTGCTGAGCAGCCTTTCAAGGTTATGTTGATATAGGACTCGTTTTACTGTGGATATAGATACTTTTGTACCTGTTTCCTCCAGCATCTTCACAAGGTTCTTTGTTGTTGTTCTGGGATTGATTTTCACTTTTCGCACCAAAGTACGTTCATCTCTAGGAGACAGAATGTGTCTCCTTCCTGAGCAGTATGACGGCTGTGTGGTCCCATGGTGTATATACTTGTGTACTATTGTTTGTACAGATGGACGTGGTACCTTCAGGCATTTGGAAATTGCTCCCAAGGATGAATCAGACTTGTGGAGTTCTACAAAAAGTAGAGTTCTTGGTGGATTTCTTTTGATTTTCCCATGATGTCAAGCAAAGAGGCACTGAGTTTAAAGGTATGCCTTGAAATATATCCACAGGTACACCTCCAATTGACTGAAATGATGTCAATTAGCCTATCAGAAGCTTCTAAAGCCATGACATAATTTTCTGGAATTTTCCAAGCTGTTTAAAGGCACAGTCAACTTAGTGTATGTAACCTTCTGACCCACTGGAATTGTGACACAATGAATTATAAGTGAACTAATCTGTCTGTAAACAATTGTTGGAAAAATTACTTGTGTCATGCACAAAGTAGATGTCCTGACTGACTTGCCAAAACTATAGTTAGTTGACAAGTAATTTGTGGAGTGGTTGAAAAACGAGTTTTAATGACTCCAACCTAAGTTTATGTAAACTTCCGACTTCAAATGTACATCCAAAAAGGCAAAAGCAATCACTTGGTGGCGCCACATGGTTATCACTATATTGTATAGTGGGCCTACTTGAATTTGAAATGTTCAATAATCCCCCATCTCATTTTTGGATTTAATGATTCAAGAAATGTACATAATTCTAGAATAGACTAATTAATGCTCACATTGGAAGTTTCAGTGAAACAATAACACGACAATTTGAGTGTTGTTGGTTATTTATGATGACTTATTTATGATGACTTGGTGAAGTTGCACAATCGTGCATTTGAAGGGTCCTTCGTCAGAAAACGGTCATCATAAGTCACTGTCAACTCAGTGGACACCATAGTGTGCAAATTGTTTACAGAGTGAATGGAAACCATATCTCATTGAATTAAATGTTGAAATCATGCATGAATGATAGATAAAGCAACTTACTATTCAGATATATTGCCATGGGGACAGTTATTAAAGTGATGACGACAGCCGCCCCCACAACCGCCCAAAGCACCTTGCCGCAGCCCTGTTAAAGGTGAGGGAAGAGGGTGACAAAATGTTGCAAAAAGTTCTGTGTGAATTATAAAGTAGCCTATTATAGTCTTGGAGGAGAACTCACTGGCATTCTATCCATATCTCTTCGGTTTTCATATTTTCTAATTAATATGATCACACATTAATAAGACTTCTCATTTAAAGAAACACCCTTAACTTTGCATTTGTATGTATTTCTAATGCATTCGTTTTACTGACCATAGTAGCACCGATGATGTATCGGCATTCACCCGGGAGTGGACATGCAGCTCTCAACCTGAGGAATCCGGTTCGCTGACGTGGAGTGACAGTCGACTTCTTCGCACTCTCTCTCTGGATGTCAAACAATTGACATAGCGCAGACAAAAAGTATAGATTCTTGATTAAACTGTAACATAAGCAGCAGAAAAGAAACAATGTTACTCCGTCCGAGTTGAATCTAGCTTCCCTTGTACTCCAGGGTGCATCCGTAAGGAAGAGTTGGAAATTCTTACTAGTCACAGGGATGCCTCCTCCAAGTCAACAGCCCACATAACTTTCCGATGGCGCCGAATTTGTGAAGATTTAGGAAGTGACTTTTCCATTCAGCGCATATCATAAATCGTCCAGTTATTATCAGTGAACATCGTTAAGCTTGGCAATTATATAGAATACATTTGCAATTTGTGGATTTCTGTGCATTTTGTGGATAAATAACCATTCATTTGTATATCTGTAAAGTCCAAATATTTGTACATCGTTTACACACCATGCAGAAATAATTGAAAGCAAACACACATCAAAGCAGATTCTGCCCCAGTTTATTGCCTCCTCATACACTTTACACATGGCAGGAATTTGTGTTTTGGAAATATCCAGAAAGCTATGCATTCAGGATAAACATTCAACAAAACAATGAAAACAGTAACCAAGGGGCAAAGTCATAAGCATACAATTTCTAAGGCAAACCCTCATATAATTTTCTTTGATAACTCCCTGAACTATCAAATCACAGTAGCCAGGATAACACATACCTGTGACATTGACAAAGTGATATGTGAATTTACCAACAATCTTAATGCGATGTGCACTTATTCATCTGTTTTCCAGCAGCAGAGGAAAATCACCAAAAAAACACCACCTGTCTTCTGTATGTCAGATCTAACCTGAGCATGTGTGCCAACAGGTGCACTGTAGTGAGAAAGTCCCACAGGGACCAGGGAAACACCAGAGGATACCAGGGGAGAGCAAGTGTGAAGAAGTTCATTATCATCTTTAGTTTGATCCATTCCGGTTAGAGAGTTCGGCCAGTAACCGAAAGGTCGCTGGTTCGAATACCCAAGCTGACAAGGTGAAAAGTCTGTTGATGTGCCCTTGATCAAGGCACTTAAGCCTAATTTGCTCCATGAGTGACTTACTACTATGGTTGACCCTGTAAAACAATACATTTGACTGCACCTATCCAGGGTATGTGACAATAATTGTGTAATTAGGTTGTTACCGACGGAAGCAAATGCAGTGTCTGACACATTAAGAGCTCATCTAGGAGCACAGATCAAGGACAACTGTGAAATGTTTGCACATCATATTCAACTAGTCATCTTCCTCTCTCAGCACTCTTCCCACTAAACCTGTTTTTTCCAAGTCAGTGAGTAAGCATGGAAATATCTAGGGCACATAAGTAATGGAATCTTTTCTCTAGGATCCCTTTTTTTATGCAAGCATATTATCCATTTGATTCAACATTTACTGATTGCATAATTCAATTCATTGACAATGAATATGATTCATTTAATTGCAATTGGCAACTTGTTAAAAGAAAGAAAAAGGCATCTGAAACCCCCAATATCATTGCGCATTTAACAGTCTTCGCAATAAAACATATAAAAGTCTCATACAGTTTGAACATGTGTAATTTTCAGTGAAAATCAGGCTGATTTATTAAGTCCAACTACTAAAAGTACAGGGAGCATCACGCATTTATTTCGATCCTTACTATTTGCCAACAATTCTTGTAGCTACCATGTTATACAGTGATTCTTCATCCTCTGAGCTTCAACCACAGATTGAGCATGTTCAGCATAGTCAGAGGCAGGTAGCTGGATACCCAGCTCACTCCACTTGTTGTTCTTCTTCTTCTCATCACACGTCACCAGGAAGTACCTCAATTCCACTGTAGAGCATTATTGAACCCCATCTCTGCAGGAAGAAATCAATGAGAGTGGACAACTGACATTAGCTTTGTAACATGCACTTACAGTAGATATGGATTTAAATGTTTGAATATCAAATCAAATCAAATTTATTTATATAGCCCTTCGTACATCAGCTGATATCTCAAAGTGCTTTACAGAAACCCAGCCTAAAACCCCAAACAGCAAGCAATGCAGGTGTAGAAGCACAGTGGCTAGGAAAAACTCCCTAGAAAGGCCAAAACCTAGGAAGAAACCTAGAGAGGAACCAGGCTATGTGGGGTGGCCAGTCCTCTTCTGGCTGTGCCGGGTGGAGATTATAACAGAACATGGCCAAGATGTTCAAATGTTCATAAATGACCAGCATGGTCGTATAATAATAAGGCAGAACAGTTGAAACTGGAGCAGCAGCACGGTCAGGTGGACTGGGGACAACAAGGAGTCATCATGTCAGGTAGTCCTGGGGCATGGTCCTAGGGCTCAGGTCCTCCGAGAGAGAGAAAGAAAGAGAGAATTAGAGAGAGCATATGTGGGGTGGCCAGTCCTCTTCTGGCTGTGCCGGGTGGAGATTTTAACAGAACATGGCCAAGATGTTCAAATGTTCATAAATGACCAGCATGGTTGAATAATAATAAGGCAGAACAGTTGAAACTGGAGCAGCAGCACGGCCAGGTGGACTGGGGACAGCAAGGAGTCATCATGTCAGGTAGTCCTGGGGCATGGTCCTAGGGCTCAGGTCCTCCGAGAGAGAGAAAGAAAGAGAGAAGGAGAGAATTAGAGAATTCACACAGGACACCGAATAGGACAGGAGAAGTACTCCAGATATAACAAACTGACCCTAGCCCCCCAACACATAAACTACTGAAGCATAAATACTGGAGGCTGAGACAGGAGGGGTCAGGAGACACACAATATCTATTCAGTTTTTTTTTTAAAGGTTGCCTTATTGCCTGGGGCATGTGAACTGAGCAGACGCGCAAGACGAGCCTCCTCGGAGGTTGCCCCATTGTGCAGGTAAAACAACCAAACAGAAAGAATTCCAGTAGCCTAAAACAGATCATTTTGGTTCCTCCCAATTGTCCCAAGACAGACAATTTATGGCAGTCAGGCAAGTTCAGCATCCTCTGAGTTTTTTTTTCTCTTCCTGATAACAACAAAAATACTAAGAATTATGATCTTTCTGATTCATCCCCTATGTGTAGGTGAAAAGCAGGAAATATACACTGAGAATACAAATCATTAGGAACATGATCAGGTGAATCCAGGTGAAAGTTATGATCCCTTATTGATGTCACTTGTTAAATCCACTTCAATCAGTGTAGATGAAGAGGAGGAGACAGGTTAAAGAAGTATTTAAGTGCCTTTGAATGGGGTATAGTAGTAGGTGCCAGGCACACCGGTTTGAGTGTGTCAACAACTGCGATGCTGCTGGGTTTTTCACACAACAGTTTCCTGTGTGTATCAAGAATGGTCCACCACCCAAAGGACATCCAGCCAACTTGACACAACATTGGCCAGCATCCCTGTTGAATGATTGACACCTTGTAGAGTCCATGCCCCGACAAATTGAGGCTGTCTGATGGAAAAAAGGTGTGCAACTTAATATTAGAAATGTGTTTGTAATGTTTTCTACAGTCAGTCTATGGCTTTCCTGCATGTAAAAAGTTAATTTACATTTTCAGGCAAGTGATCATAATCTTCAGGCAACAAAACGTACTCCTGATTTGCTAGATGAGCAAGTGCCTTTCAGACTTTAACGTCAAATGTTGTCTATTATAGGTCAACACCAACATCTTTCTCTCTTTACAGAATTAGGACAGGGAATGGGCCTACCTGTCCACAGTTTGCATGCTATGAAACGGTCTTGTAGTCCGTTAGCCTCTCAGTAAGTGATGTGTTTTTTCTTTGATTTCTCTTTTCGCCGGGAACTTTTCATTCAGACATTGTTTCAGTAATAACTTAATCGTTCGTTGAGGGTCTGGATTCTGTATCGAGTTATGCAGTGTAAATTAAAATATTGGGTTTTGGGGTATATATTTCAATTTTCTAACGCTATAACATGAGTGCATGACAAAAAATATTTACCAACAAGTGTGTACTAAATATTAGGCTACAATCTTGCACAAGGTTGGGTTACTTTGACAAGAGGACAGTGTTTGCAGCAGAACATACTTAAATTGGTGTTTCACATTGACTGGTTTATTGCAGCTTCCACAGCTGAGCTTCACTTTGGACGGGGTCTCCTATTTCATGCCTTTCCGCTTTTCCATGGTTGTTCGCACTCTTTCATCCATGATCGCCTGAATGTGAAATTCCTTAATCTAGCAACAAACAATTGAAACACAATTAGTATATACATTTTTTACATTACGGATGTGGACTCAACTAGGTTCGAGAAGTCAATCAAATCTTAAAATGATTTTACTCAATTGCAGGAAAACAATTCATTTAATATCAAGCTGGAAGTTACGATTTGAGAGTGGAGGCATATCCTTTTATCATATTCCTATTGATCTAATTTCTTGACTTTATCGGTGGCTTTGCTCATTATCTTCTCATGGTACTCACTGACACTCTCGCTCAGCAACCCCAGATCCCTCCCCCGCCGCTAAAGTGTAACTACTGTCAACGCCTCTGCCTCGGGCCTAAGACATAAAAACAGTAAACAGGCTCTCATTAAACCATGGCAACGGGAGCTTGAAGTGATGTTAACAGTATGATGATGCAGATTGAGTTATACATTGTCTGCTAACCGTTATACCGTGAATACATTGTCTGCTAACCGTTATACATTATACACCATTATACTGCTAATACATTATACTATTTATTTATCTCATGTGGCGCATACCAAAGAGTTAGCGGACAAGAGAGAATCTTAGTTCATAGTTCTTAGTTAATAATGACACCGTGGATATTGACTAATAATAACATGTTTTTGGCAAAGCCAGTTAACCTTTTAAATCACTGACCAGAATCATAGTGATCTCATTGGTCACAAGCTATCGTATCAAAATGTCACATGCTGCTATGTCCAGACCGTCTTCAGCCACTGTTGTTGCAATCTCCGTGTTCTAAAACTTCCCTTTGTTCTGCCTGATAGACACAAATGTGGGAAAAATAAAATACAGTGCATTTGGAAAGTATTCAGAGCCCTTCACTTTTTCCACATTATGTTGCATTACAGCCTCATTGTAAAATTTATGAAATATATATATATATATATATATACTGTGCAGCGAGCTTGAGAGGATCTGCAGAGAAAAATGGGAGAAACTCCCCAAATATAGGTGTGCCAAGACTTGAGGCTGTAATCGCTGCCAAAGGTGCATCAACAAAGTACTAAGTAAAGGGTCTGAATACTTATGTAAATGTGATATTTCTGTTTTTGCTTTGTCATTATGGGGTATTGTGTGTAGATTGATGAGGGGAAGAAACATTATCATCAATTTCAAAATAAGGCTGTAACATGACAAAATATGGAAAAAGTCAAGGGGTTTGAATACTCTCTGAATACACTGTATATTGAATTATTGAATACAATGTACCTAAGCACAACTTTACAGACCACAGGATGTGTGACATCATGAATGAATTAGTCAAACAAAGATGAACCACTTTGATGAAATACTACAATCATCAATTTAAGTACATTTTTACACATTCAATGTTTTCAAAGTAGTTTTGATCATATCATCTATTTAAGTAAACAGCAGACTTGGCTGGCAGCCAGTCTTTGTAAAATTGGAAACAGTACACTCACAGCAGTCATTGGTTTCACTTTACTCTGGTCTCCTCCAATCACATGGCAAGCTTTTACTCAGACTTCCTCAAACTTTGAGTTCTCCTGAACCAATTGAGCTAATGCAATGGTACTGCAATGGGTCTTGGTGAACATGATCCCCCTCTCCTTCTCTCTAAATGTAAACTCTTGCAGGATCTTGGTTCTCAACTTAGAAAGGCTATTATATTCATACTGGGGAAGCTTAGCCAATTCCTGCACATTCTCTTTGCTATCTGCAAGAAAGTATATTTGGAAGAAAGCCATGCAAAATAGTTAAACTCCCAGACATCAATGTAGGGCTACTTTACAGACTAAAAACACTAGATATACAGTATGCTACCTTTAAAAAGTGTGAAGAGGAATCTCTCTGTGTCGGTCTTAATGATGGCCACCTCGCCCTCAGGGGCCACTTTCTTCTTCAGCTCCTCGTAAAAGTATTTGTCCAGGAAGCTGAAGGCATCACACATGCGGATGGTTTTGCTCAGGTACAAGGCCTAGTTGTACTGCCGTAGATGCTCAGCACAAACATTCACCTTCTGATTCTCCTCTTTTGCAGCTGTAGGAAAACATAGATAATTGCTTTGGGATGTGCATTTGGGGTATAACAGGGTGTCATGACACTTGGTATGAAAAATGGTTGAAAAATAATCTTATCGGTAGCCTTCAAGTACAGTAGAACATGAAAATAACCGTGTTATCTCATCATTTTGTTATTTCCGGACCACCCACTGCTCTGGGTGCCTAGGTCGCAGGTAGGGTTTCAGTATATGCATCTCTTAATTCATTATCTCTCTCTACTGGAAAAAACAAGAGTACCTATTTTCTCTGTTCAGCAGTGGCAATGTTTTAGTGTTGTTCTTTTTTGTTTTCCTCAAGGTTTACTGTCATCATTTTATATGAGTCCAAGATTGTACAGATCTACAAAAGACAAAACATGAGTTGAATGAATGAGCAAAAACATCCAAACTAATATGACAAGGTTTTACATATATCAGAAACCATCTAACTCTGTCATAAAGATTAGCAATTCAATACTTCCAAAGTAGTGTTCCATTAAATCAATCACATAGATAAGTGATAAAATAAAACAACAATAACGTTTTCATCACCGGTTCAGTGTGACCAGTAGAGAGTTAAAATAAAAAGCTGTTTCCAACATTTTCCTGTGTGGTGAAAGTATGAGAGGCACGGTAAGATTTATAGCTGCCTGGAGTGCGGGGGCCATGTGGAACATTGGAAACAGCTTGGCTGAGCAGGGGTTTGCACTGAGCAGTGTACTAACTGAATGAGGGAGGGACTGAGGGAGGGTGGGGAACTGCTTGACTGGGAGGGAGGAAATTGTTCAATGAACAGAGGGAGGGCAAGAATGAGAATGATGAGGGTGTGTGTGTGTCTAGAGAGAGAGAGAAAGAGGGAGAAAAAAAGAGATGTAGCTTAGTAATGCATGTTATTTACTTGTAGAATGTGCTCCTCGGCTTCCTCCATTTTATTGGCTCCCCCAACGCCGGGTGAGACGGCCAAGCCCAGGGTCTGTGGGGGAGGGGGCACTGTATCCTTCTGCTCTTTCCTTAATGTGGCGTTTTTGTGCTTCTGCTTCAGGTAATGGATCAGAATGTGGTTGTACACTCAAAAAAGGTGCTAAGTAGAACCATATAGGGTTTTTTGGTTTATCCCCATTGGGGAACCCTATTTGGTGCTAGGTAGAACACTTTGCAGAGGGTTCTCCCTAGAACCCTTCATGTAGGGTTATTCATAGAAACCCCTGTATATGGTTCTAACTAGAACACTCTATGAAGGGTTCTGCCTAGGACCCTCTATGAATGGCTCTACCAATAACAACGTTACAATTTTAAAGTTATTCCTAGAATCCTCCATGAAAGGTTCTACCAATAACAACTTTATAATTTTAAGGTTTTTCCTAGAATCCTCTATGAAGGGTTCTACCAATAACAACTTTATAATTTGAAGGTTTTTCCTAGAACCCTCTATGAAGGGTTCTTCCGAGAACCCTTTTTTTGGAGGGTTTTTCCTAGAACTAATGGTTCCACCAGCCTTATTAGCCTTTACAATTTAATTATATGACAATACATTACATACATTGCCTTCAGAATGTATTCACACCCCTTGACTTATTCCACATTTTGCTGTGTTACAAGGTGGGATTAAAATGGATAAAATTATTATTCAAAAAAAAAAAGGTCAACGATCTACACAAAATAATCTGTAATGTCAAAGTGAAAAAAAGCATTTTTTTTAAACAATTGTTATAATTTACGAAAAATAAAACACTTTTAGTATATATCTTGATTCCATAAGTATTCAGCTCCCTGAGGCAATACATTTTAAAATTTCCATTGTCAGCGATTACAGCTGTGAGTTTTTCTGCGTAAGTCTCTAAGGGCTTTGGACACCTGGATTGTACAATATTTCCACAATATTCTTTAAAAAGTTCTTCAAGCTTTGTCAAGTTGGTTGTTGATCATTGCTAGACAGCCATTTTCAAGTCTTGCCATTGATTTTTTTTAAGGTGATTTAAGTTTATGTCGTCTTCGAAAGCAACTCCAGTGTATATTTGGCCTTGTACTTTTGGTTATTGTCCTACTGAAGGGTTAATTTTTCTCCCGTGTCTTTTGGAAAGCAATCTGAACCACCTTTTCCTCTAGGATTGTCAGCGATTGGGTGCAAAGTGAATGCGGAGTCAGGCGCAGGTATAGAGTAATCTAACTGAGTTTACTCAAAGAATAAAGCAAAATTCCAAATCGGAATATACAACACAACTCTAACACAAACACAACCACTAACGACATTAACAATCACGGACAGAACAGTAATGTATGTCAGATGGTTAAATAGGGAATGTAATGAGGGAATGTAAAACAGGTGTGTGTGTAATCAGACAAAACAAAACGAAACAGAAAAATGGATCGGTAGTGACTAGAAAGCCGGTGACGTCGACCGCTGAACACCACCCGAATAAAGGGGAAGGGCCGACTTCGGCGGAAGTCGTGACAAGGATTTTTCCTGAGCTTAGCTCTATTCCATTCATTTTTTTTATACACAAACCTCCTGTCCTTGCCAATGACAAGCATACCCATAACATGATGCAGCCACCACCATGCTTGAAAACATGAAGAGTTATTTAGAGGATTACACATCACGCTTTTGTTGGGTTTACCTTCCTGTGTTATATACATTTGAAGTCGGAAGTTTACATACACTTAGGTTGGCGTCATTAAAACTCGTTTTTCAACCACTCCACAAATGACTTGTTAACAAACTATAGTTTTGGCAAGTCGGTTAGAACGTCTACATTGTGCATGACACAAGTCATTTTCCAACAATTGTTAACAGACAGATTGCTTCACTTAAAATTCACTGTGTCACAACTCCAGTGGGTCAGACGTTTACATAAATTGACTGTGCCTTTAAACAGCTTGGAAAATTCCAGAAAATGATGTCATGGCTTTAGAAGCATCTGATAGGCTAATTGACATCATTTTTTGGCAATCGGAGGTGTACATGTGGATGTATTTCAAGGCCTACCTTCAAACTCAGTGCCTCATTGCTTGACATCATGGGAAAATCTAAATAAATCAGCCAAGACCTTTAAACAATTCCTGGCATTTAATCCTAGTAAAAATTCCCTCTCTTAGGTCAGTTAGGATCACCACTTTATTTTAAGAATGTGAAATGTCAGAACAATAGTAGAGAGAATTATTTATTTCAGCTTTTATTTCTTTCATCACATTCCCAGTGGGTCAGAAGTTTACATACACTCAATTAGTATTTGGTAGCCTTGCCTTTAAATTGTTTAACTTGGGTCAAATGTTTTGGGCAGCCTTCTACAAGCTTCCCACAATAAATTGGATGAATTTTGGCCCAATCCTCCCGACAGAGCTGGTGTAACTGAGTCAGGTTTGTAGGCCTCCTTGCTCGCATAAGCTTTTTAAATTCTGCCCACAAATTTTCTATAGTATTGAGGTCAGGGATTTGTGATGGCCACTCCAATACCTTGACTTTGTTGTCCTTAAGCCATTTTGCCACAACTTTGGAAGTATGCTTGGTATGCATTGTCAATATGCGACCAAGCTTTAAATTCCTGACTGATGTCTTGAAATAATAATGATGGTCATTATGGCCAAACAGTTCTATTTTTGTTTCATCAGACCAGAGGACATTTCTCCAAAAAGTACGATCTTTGTCCCATGTGCAGTTGCAAACCGTAGTCTGGCTTTTTTATGGCTGTTTTGGAGCTGTGGCTTCTTCCTTGCTGAGCGGACTTTCAAGGTTATGTCGATATAGGACTCGTTATACTGTGGATATAGATACTTTTGTACCTGTTTCCTCCAGCATCTTCACAAGGTCCTTTGTTGTTGTTTTGGGATTGATTTTCACTTTTCGCACCAAAGTACGTTCATCTCTAGGAGACAAAACGTGTCTCCTTCCTGAGCGGTATGATGGCTGCGTGGTCCCATGCTGTTTCTACTTGCATACTATTGTTTGTACAGATGAACATGGTACCTTGAGGTGTTTGGAAATTGCTCCCAAGGATGAACCAGATTTGTGGAGGTCTACAATTTGTGGAGGTCTTGGCGGATTTATTTGGATTTTCCCATGATGTCAAGCAAAGTGGCACTGAGTTTGAAGGTAGGCCTTGAAATACATCCACAGGTACACCTGAAATTGATTCAAATGATGTCAATTAGCGTATCAGAAGCTTCTAAAGCCATGACATCCTTTTCTGGATTTTTCCAAGCTGTTTAAAAGCCCAGTCAACTTAGTGTATGTGGACGTCTGACCCACTGGAATTGTGACACAGGGAATTATAAGTGAACTAATCTGTCTGTAAACACTGTTGGAAAAATGACTTGTGTCATGCACGAAGCAGATGTCCTAACCAACTTGCCAAAACTATAGTTTGTTAACAAGAACTGTGTGGGGTGGTTGAAAAACAAGTTTTAATGACTCCAACCTAAGTGTATGTAAACTTCCAACTTCAACTGTATATACACGTGTTTGTTTTGGGCTACGTCTACGTCATTGTCATGACTTACTTTATTTTGGGTGGAGAAATAAAAAAAACGATCACGTATTCCTGCGCCTGTCTCCTATCATTATACAGCATGACAGAGTGATGTGTTGTATTTGCCCCAAACATAAATCTTTGTATTCAGGACATAAAGTTCATTTCTTTGCCATATTTTTGTACTTCAGTGCCTTATTGCAAACAGGATGAATGTTTAGAGCTTTGTACAGGCTTCTTTATTTTCACTCTGTCATTTAGGTTCGTATTGTGGAGTAACTTTAATTTTGCTGATCCATCCTTAGTTTTTCACAACCATTCAACTCTATAACTGTTTTAAAGTCACCATTGGCGTCATGATGAAATCCTGAGCAGTTTCCTTCCTCTCTGGCAACTGAGTTAGGAAGGACGCCTGTATCTCTGTAATGACTGGGTGTATTGATACACCATTGATACACTAATTAATAACTTCACCATGCTCAAAGAGATATTCAATGTCTGCTTTTTATTATTTTACCCATCTACCAATAGGTGCCTTTCTTTGCAAGGCATTGGAAAACCTTACAGATAATTGTATGTATGGGGTACAGAGAGGAAGTTCTCATTAAAAAAATCATGTTAAACACTATTATTCCACACGGAGTGAGTGCTTGCAACATATTATGTGACTTGTTAAGAACATTTTTACTATTGAATATATTTAGGCTTGCCATAACAACAAATACGTATTGACTGAAGACATTTCAGCTTTTCGTTTTTAATTAATTTGTAAAAATGTCTAAAAACCTATTTCCACTTTGACATTATGGGGCATTGTGTGTAGGCCAGTGACCAACATTCTCAATGTAATCTGTTTTAAATTCAGCCTGTAACTCAACAACATGTGATAAAAGTCAAGTAGTGTGAATACTTTCTGACGGCACTGTATATCATAAGACCTTTCTTTGACGGTCAAGTTTTACCCTAACACAGCAGTGTTAGGAAACTCCTGGTTTACAGGCCACATCAGGCCTGAAAGTCACATTATGTTGGCTTGCAAAGTGATGTTTAATTCATATAGGAATCAAGCCAGAGTTAGGATATCCAACAAATGGAATATTTTATCACCCGCAACCTACATTCAGAATGACTGCAAGGGTAGGGATGATTGGATGCTGAGCCTACCCCATTCATCTAAACTGGAACAACCATCTCAGTAACGGGTGCAATAAGTCCAACTACTAACAGAGTGGATGAGTTTAGAAAAATCTATGCTATTTATCTTTGTGTAGCATGAGATTAATAAATCAATTCAAAAACACAGATATTAAAACCAACAATTATGAAAATTACCCTGCAATAGAGCATGCAAGGAAATATAATATACGGTTCTATATAGAATCCTTCTTGCCTTCTAAAGAAGCCCTCTTGCCTTCCAAAAAAATCATGAAAGAACCCTTTCTTCCATCAACAGTTCTTATGAAGTTAAAGGTTATAGTAGTACACTTTGCCTTGCAAATAACCTTTGTCTTCCAAAAAGGGGTTCTTCAGATCAAAACAGTTCTTGGTAGAACCCGATCCCTCTTCAAAGAACCCTTTTAGAACCTTTTTTTCTACTGGTGTAGACCCATCCCTTTTTGTGTGCGATGGCAATCAGTGAAAACATCTACACAACAGAAATACGGATCAAAACACAAGTCAACAATCAAGTCAACAAAAAGACAATGAAACGTATCGGTTTAACGTCAGAATCTGTGTCATATGATGGGTACACTGCAGGTCACAGCTGGTGTACATTTCAAATCATCAACATCCCTGCTATTACTCATTCAACAGTCTAAAACTGCCTGACCCTCATAGATTGTAGAAAAGCATCTGCTGAGGCCAGCTTGGTCTGCTGATCACTTTGTCTCCTCTAATGTCTGATTTTCCCATTACATTGTACCATGGGTCTGGTTACATTGCTGTCGGCTTCCTAGGAACAAGAGTTTGCTTTAGCTTTACTACCGGTATTCAACCTCTCCATTGTTTTCTCTCCCATAATGCTAGTGCTGTAAATATACAAGTGGCTTATTGACACCCACAAATTTCAGTCTTCCTCCCTGCCTCTGTCTGAGGTACTCCCACACTAACCACCACTTTTCTAGGAAGTCTACGATGCAGTTTCAACCACACCGCATGACTGCTGTGGCGCTAGAGGCCATTTATCAGAAGGGGGGTTAAATGTGCATTTCACAGCAACGAGAGATGTGTGATGGGGTATGAACATTCACAAATACAACTTTAAACAGGAGTGCTACAAATCACTTCCCTGGAGGGGCATAGGAGCCTGGAGTAGAACATTCAGTCTGATGCAGTGACAGAGGCTCTCTTGTGAATTTGATAAGGCACACACTGATGGCTTGAACAGACGTGTGGCCTGGAAAGCAGCAGAAAAAAATGGAACCCTCTCAGGCGTTTCAACAAACAGCATATGTTACACTGAGGGATATTCCACCTTGGACTGGCGAGTGCCAGCAAGAGCAAACAGGAGAGCCAGAAGCAACTGACTGACAAAAACCTGTCAGATGAATTCTCAGAGGAAACACACTCCTGTTTACTTTCGATTCCAAAATTCAAATCCCTGGTAACTTCCACAGCTGTGGGCAGCAAACTAACTTTGGGGTAAGGCAAAGCATTGGCTGAGAAAAAACAGACGGTCAAAGATTTGCATGAACGTGAACAGCTACCTGTAGATTTGTTATTTACCATTACTACCGTCATCACTCACATTGTCGTAATCAAGAAATGTCAAACCTGAAAGTTGAATCCCGTCGTCATCTCCACTGTGAGGCCTTTTCAAGTAGTTCTCCAGAATCTGGGCCGTACAGATGATGATAGCATTTTTCTGGTCAATCTCTATGAAGGAGATTTTGAGCTAGGAGTCCCCACTGACTCTCTCCACATTGTATTTGTGTTTCAGGAACTTCCAGAACTCTGTGAAGTAGTGCTGCTCCACCAGGGGCACCTGAAGGAGAACACATTATTAAAAAGATGAAAGATGTGAGGGTCTGCCTCTAAAAACAATGATATACTGGATTTCTCACTGTCGTGTTTGAAAATGCCACTATTTATCAACAGAGTTAATCAATATACTCGACTGGTGACACAAAAGTGGTTCACTTTGTTTGAGGGGGGGTTTCAAGTAGGTTGATTGGTTTTCAGTTTGTGGAGGTACTTGGATAGGGAAACACTCCCTTTCCAGAAACAGCACTAGGAAAGTCATTTTTTCAATCTCTACTTTAATGAAGATGCATATCACATGGTGGGTTTTATTGAATGATATTCCTCAAATTGGTCACATGGATTGGGATGTATTTTGGGATACGCATCATTTATTACGCAACACTTTCTATTGAGAAGAAAATAGGTTTTATCATCCATGTGAAACCCGCTCGATGTCATAGGACAAGGTTTTTTTCAGATATAGAAAGTCTGTGCCAAGCTGAAATGTTGTAGTGGGGGTATTTTCATACTTTTTAACATAAACTTTGTGAAGAGTAGAGAGACACAAATTGTGTCTTGCCCAGTACTATACTGAGCTAGCAGTTATTTGTGATCCATATAGCTTTGCTACAATACACAAGCATACAGACACAGATTGTTTGCATAAGACATTTTATGGAAAACTGGAAACAAAAAAAATTAAGAAAACAATGGTGAATTCAACCGTTGACATTAACATGGTGATTTGTAACTGTGAGGACTGTTAGTACCTTCTTAACCAGGACAATATAAACAGCAACTCTGGTTTTACCACTTCCTGTTGAGAGGCATATGATGATGTTTTTTCTCTCCAAGGCGGGCCATGGCCATCTGATAATTTTGAAGAATAATGTCATCTTTTCTAGAGCCTCAAGCAGCAGGAAAGCACGCTAAAGTACAGCAGAGTAGAGAGGTTCATAACAAAACTGCTGTCCACGTCAGCACCCTACAATTAGGGCCTACGGTTACAACATTCCCAGCAAGTCAAGGCTTGGTTTGTCATTGTATGGGGTTTGGTGTTACACTGAATTGTGTCCTTCTCAACCCTGCTGTTAAAACAACATCATACTGTATAGACATGGAACACTTTTTAACCTCCCTACTGTCTCCCAGACATTGTATGTTAGTGGTCTCTGTCTTGCCTGAAGGGACACTATTAAATTGCAACACAAAACTATGGAGATGGAGAGATAAGATCCTAAACTCAATAGGAAATAGACATTGAACTTTGTGGACTTCTTTTCTTTTATTAGCAATTCCCTGACCTCTGACTTATTAGAGGAAATGCCTCCATTATCCATGGTTAATGCCATGTCAATAAGATACGAATCCCACACAGACTGGTTTTCTGTCTACTACATCAATATATTATGAAGCATTTCCAATATATTCTTTTAGCAGAGCAACACACATGCCACTGGTTCATGGAAACACAACATCACGTCAGATGTATTGGATCTGCTCACATCAAGCATTGTGCTCAACTTCCAGAGTAGCTATGCAGTATAACATTTTATTTTTCTTGTGGGGACTCACGATCTTGATAGCAGAGTAATGTAAGCAACATTGACAGTAAGTCGAAATCAAGGCAGTACAACACTATGGTGTCATCAGAGGCCGGTTTGAGTGACAGGAGCTATCAGCATCAATGTGTCAGGCTTCACCTGTCCTTGTCCTCCTGTTAGCTCACCTGCCACATCACATTGACATCCCATGACTCATCATCACTCCACATCATCATTATGATGTCATATACCCCTTCTGGTGGATTCATGCCATAAATATCAATTGGAGGATTTATAAAGTGAACCAATCAGTCATCACTATTACATGAGGTGAGCAGAGTAAACGTTGCCTCTGAAAGGGCATACATACACTTACTCATAATTAAATTCAAGTGTTAGCGTGTGAAAGATTATGATCTCAAGGCATCATTAACATAAATTCAAATCTCTTTCTGACAACAAAAAGAAAGGAGAGGCTTCCTGGAAAACCCAGACCTACACTCTATACACAAAAGTATGTGGACACCCCTTCAAATTAGTGTATTCGGCTATTTTAGCCACACAGATGTGACAGATGTATAAATTGAGCACACAGGCATGCAATCTCAATACACAAACATTGGCTGTAGAATGGCCTTACTGAAGAGCTCAGTGACTTTCAACGTGGCACCGTCATAGGATGCCACCTTTCCAACAAGTCAGTTCATCAAATTTATGCCCTGCTAGAGCTGTCCCTGTCAACTGTGGGTGCTGTTATTGTAAAGTTGAAAATGTCTAGGAGCAACAACGGCTCAGTCCGCGAAGTGGTAGGCCACATAAGCTCACAGAATGAGACTGATGAGTGCTGAAGCATGCAGAGCGTAAAAATCCTCTGTCTTCGGTTGTAACACTCACTTCCTAGTTCCAAACAGTCTCTGGAAGCAAAGTAGCACATTCACTGTTAGTTGGGAGCTTCATGAAATGGATGTCCATGGCGGAGCAGCCGCACCCAAGCAATGCGGTGTAAAGCGGTGTAAAGCTCTCCGACTCTAGAGCAGTGGAAACACGTTCTCTGGAGGGATGAATCACGCTTCACCATCTGGCAGTCCAACGGACAAATCTGGGTTGCCAGGAGAACACTACCTGCCCCGATGCATAGTGCCGATTGTAAAGTTTGGTGGAGGAGGAATGATGGTCTGGGGCTGTTTTTCATGGTTTGGGCTAGGTCCCTTCTCTTAACACTACAGCATACAATTACATTCTAGACGATTCTGTGCTTCCAACTTTGTGGCAACAGTTTGGGGAAGGCCCTTTCCTGTTTCAGCATGACAATGCCCCCATGCACAAAGTGAGGTCCATACAGGTCCATACAATGGTTTGTCAAGATCGGTGTGGAAGAACTTGACTGGCCTGCACAGAGCCCTGACCTTACACCATTGAACACCTTTAGGATGGATTAGAACGTCGACTGTAAGCCAGGCCTAATCGCCCAACATCAGTGCCTGACCTCACTAATGCTCTTGTGGCTGAATGGAAGCAAGTCCCCACAGAAATGTTCCAACATCTAGTGGAAAGCCTTCCCAGAAGTTTGGAGGCTGTTATTGCAGCAAAGGGAGGACCAACTCCATATTAATGCCCATGATTTTGGTATAAGATGTTTGACGAGCAGGTGTCCACATACTTTTGGTCAAGTCGTTTTTCTATGTACACAAAGCTATGACATGTCATTTAATTCAACAAATGTGATGATGAAACTGAAATTAAACGCTATTTGACCTGATGCTTGCAGAGTTGTGTTGGGAGTTTATTTTACTAAATGCAGTTATGAGGAGGAAGTACACATTTTTTGTTTGGTAAAATGCTATTTCACTAATGAATCATAACCATGCAACAACATTCAACCCTTTCTTTAGACCTTTTATGGCGTCTAAATAGCATGTGGTTGCAATTTGGAGCTTTGGCTATGTTCCGTCCTGTTTAACCTCTGGTAGGTTTGTCCATGATACACATGGAACATATTCTCTGAGCCAAATAGGACAGGCTCTAGGAACTCTTCCATTCAAACTTCTCTCTCATTCCATTTTCCTCTTACCCAAACTATGGATTCTCCTCCAAATGGGTAATCAACTGCCAGTTCCTTTCATGCTATCTTATTCAAAACTCAAGTACAAGCAACAATAGTGAAATTGGGTTTTTATTTTCGTAACAAGGCTTACTTTCCGTTGGATTATGGTGATTAATTACAGACTGGACTCAGTTTATCATGCATCCTTGCGCTTTGTTACTAATGGGCTGGTCCTCGCTTTACATGCACAGCTACATAGTATATGTTTTCATAAACAAAGCCCTTCTGGGTAAACTCCCTCTCGACCTCTGTAGTTAAACTTTATTTAACTAGGCAAGTCAGTTAAGAACAAATTCTTATTTAGCCTGCTCTCCTTCACAACTACCAATATGGCGCCAACAGACATGGTAGCCCTGTTCTTAGCTCCTAGGCAACTTTGCTACAAGCATTTCTATGCACATCTGCAAAATGTGTAAGCGACTCATACAATTTGATTTGACTTACCCGATGCAGTTTACTAGAAGGTTGCTAACTACTTATAGTCCTGAGGTCCACTACTGAGTTCGGCAAGACTGTCTTTTCCTATTGTGCACCAGAAGCATGGGACTGTCTGCAACGTATGCTTAAACTTGATGTACAAGTGCCCCTCAATTAGTTTAAAACTCTGGTACAAAATTATGTTCAGGAGGAGTGCAAATGTTTCCTTTAACCCCCCAAAATGCTTATTATAACTTTACTATAATTACATATTCATCAAATTATTTTAAGTGATCTGATGTAATACTTTTATATCAGCGAAACATCAGCTGTTGAGCTTTGATTGAAGGTCCTGAAATGTAATGTTGAATTTTTAAAATCCATAAAACAATGAAGAGAGCTTTCAAGTAATGTTAGGAGGACATGATGCAATATAGGACTGACATCACAGCATGTTCAGAAGAAACAAGAACAGTGAGTGAGTAACTTCCTGTTGACTTAAGGTAAACATACAAAAAGAATACCGCCCTGGGTTTCATTGCACATTTGGCTTTCATTTGAAGCCAGCTTGACAAGCTCCTCCTACATATTTCCAGCATTTCCTCACTCTTCCCATAAATTATTCAACCGATTCCACCAAAGTTTGTTTCTAGTTGAATACTAACTGACACGATACAAGTGCTGCTAACTTCATCCAGAACTGCGGACTGTAGAATGAGGGATGGATTAGAACTCCCCTTAAAGTGTGACTTTTTGATGGTTCCCAACTTTGTATAAAGAGGAGTTCAGTATGACTATATACAGTGCATTCAGAAAGTATTCAGACCCCTTCACTTTTTCCACATTTTGTTATGTAACAGTATATTCTAAAATGTATTAAATTGTTGTGGATTTTCGCATCAATCTACACACAATACTCCATAATGACAAAGAAAAAAATGTTTTTTTAAATGTTGGTAAACTAGGGTTATTGCCCTGTTGGAAGGTGAACCTTTTGCCACAGTCTGAGTTCCTGAGTGCTCTGGAGCAGGTTTTCATCAAGGATCTCTCTGTACTTTGCTCCGTTCATCTGTCCCTCGATCCTGCCTAGTTTTCCAGTCCCGTCCGCTGAAAAACATCCCCACTGCATGATTCTAGTAACACCATGCTTCACCTTAGTGATGGTCAGGTTTCTTCCAGATGTGACGCTTGGCATTCAGGCCAAAGAGTTCAATCTTGGTTTCATCAGACCAGAGAATCTTGTTTCTCATGGTCTGATAGTCTCTAGGTGCCTTTTGGCAAACTCCAAGCGGGCTGTCATGTGTCTTTTACTGAGGAGTGACTTCTGTCTGGCCCCTCTACCATAAAGGCCTGATTGGTGGAGTGATGCAGAGATGGTTGTCTTTCTGGAAGGTTCTCCACAGAGGAATTCTAGAGCTCTTTCAGAGTGACCATCGGGTTCTAATAAATGTGCAAAAAGTTCCAAAAAACTGTTTTTGCTTTGTCTTTATTGGGTATAGTGTGAAGATGGCTGAGGATCATTATTTTTTAAATCCATTTGAGTTATTCTGTAATGTAACAAAATGTGGACAAAGTCAAGGGATCTGAATACTTTTCGAATGCACTGTATCTGGTGTATTGATCATGTTTAAGCAATAAGACCCGAGGGGGTGTGGTATATGGCCAATACCACTGGCTAAGTGTTGTTACTATGCATGGCACAACGCGGAGTGCCTGGATACAGCCCTTAGCCGTGGTATACAGGCCTTATACCACTAACCAGACTGTACCACAACCAGCCGTGATTGGGAGTCCCATAGGGCGGTGCACAATTGGCCCAGCGTTGTCCGTTGTAGGCCGTAGGTTTGGCCAGTGTAGGCCGTCATCGTAAATAAGAATTTGTTCTTAACTGACTTGGCTAGTTAAATAAAGGTTAAATAAAACATAAATAAAAACCTGAGGTACCTTACAGTGGCTTGCGAAAGTATTCACCCCCTTTGGTATTTTTCCTATTTTGTTGCCTTACAACCTGGAATTAAAATGTATTTTTAGGGAGTTTGTATCATTTGATTTACACAACATGCCTACCACTTTGAAGGTGCAAAATATTTTTTATTGTGAAACAAACAAGAAATAAGACAAAAAAACAGAAAACTTGAGTGTGCATAACTATTCACCCCCCCCCCAATACTTTGTAGCAATTACAGCTGCAAGCTTGGCACATCTAGCCTCTGGGATGTTTGCCCTCTTTTCAAGGCAAAACTGCTCCAGCTCCTTCAAGTTGGATGGGTACTGCTGGTGTACAGCAATCTTTAAATCATACCACAGATTCTCAATTGGATTGAGGTCTGGGCTTTGACTAGATCATTCCAATACATTTAAATGTTTCCCTTTAAACCACTCGATTGTTGCTTTAGCAGTATGCTTAGGGTCATTGTCCTGCTGGAAGGTGAACCTCCATCCCAGTCTCAAATCTCTGGAAGGTTGAGACAGGTTTCCCTCAAGAAATTCCATGTATTTTGCGCCATCCATGATTCCTTCAATTCTGACCAATTTCCCAGCTTCACTGTGGGGATGCTGTTCTCGGGGTGATGAGAGGTGTTGGGCTTGCGCCAGACATAGCGTTTTCCTTGATGGCCAAAAAGCTAAATTTTTTGTCTCATCTGACCAGAGTACCTTCTTCCATATGTTTGGGGAGTCTCCCACATGCCTTTTGGCGAACATCAAACGTGTTTGCTTATTTTTTTCTTTAAACAATGTCTTTTTTCTGGCCACTCTCTCCTTCACGGTTATCTTTGGTCTCTTTGTTGACTCGCTGATTAATGCCCTCCTTGCCTGGTCCTTGAGTTTTGGTGGGCGTCCCTCTCTTGGCAGGTTTGTTGTGGTGCCATATTCTTTCAATTTTTTAATAATGGATTTAATGGTGCTCTGTGGGATGTTCAAATTTTTGGATATTTTTTTTATAACCAAACCCCGATCTATACTTCTCCACAACTTTGTTCCTGACCTGTTTGGGGAGCTCCTTGGTCTTCATGGTGCCGCTTGCTTAGTGGTGCCCCTTTGCTTACTGGTGTTGCAGACTCTGGGGCCTTTCAGAACAGGTGTAGATATACTGAGATCATGTGACACTTAGATTGCACACAGGTGGACTTTATTTAACTAATTATGTGACTTCTGAAGGTAGTTGTTTGCACCAGATCTTATTTAGGGGCTTCATAGCAAAGGGGGTGAATACATATGCACGCACCACTTTTCTGTTTATTTATTTTTTTAACATTTCACTTCACCAGTTTGGCCATTACATGAAATCCAAATAAAAATTTAATTACAGGTTGTAATGCAACAAAATACGAAAAACACCAAGGGGGATGAATACTTTTGCAAGGCACTGTATTGCTTTTATAAACCGGTTGCCAACACAGTAAGGCAAGGAACTACACATCTAAATTGAAAATGTAGCTTTAATCAATACATTGACAATGAATACATTCCACCAGAAAAAGTAGTCCGGTAAAAGTCTTGTTGCTTGACTAGTTGCTATGCAACATAACCACAGGCTAGCTAGCAAGCATTAGCGCCACTTCTAGAGTGACTAACACATGCCACCTATTTATTAATGTTGAATGTTGCCATTTCTTAAAATTGTCCCACGTTATTGTTTGTTGTTGGTTTGCTCATGGTGTCGTTTATTGGGCTCTACGCTGCTGGAAATGGATTCCGTTTTTTTTTTGCTGGGGAGCTGCTGCTGTGTTGTCAGAGAGAATAGTGCTCCACCGCTTCCAGATTTGGTCTCCAGGAACTTTGAAGACAGGTTTCCAATCTGTGTCCTCTGAAAGACAGTATTTATCGTGCCACTAGTCAAGCATCCGACCGTTTCTGGATCATGGTGGTTCGAGGCAGTAGTTTGTGTAAATCTGCGACAGGACAGCTATTTTGCAGATCATTGGCAGCATTGCTGCAAGGGTGTTCACTCCCATTGTCTCTTTTATGTACCTAAAACATTTAAGACAAAATAACGTTAGCTAATAGTTAGGCCTACATAGCTTCCAGTTATATTGTCAGGGTACATTAGAATGATTTTGCTAGCTAGCTAACAGTTACATACCATATGTACAGTATCCATTCACTGGTGGGCAGCTTTGTTGTGTCCCTCTTTACTCAACTTTTTAATTACGCCGACAGACACATTGTTGCTCGTTGTGAATTCGGTGTCCTTCTGAATACTCCATGACAAACTGAGAGGGGGGTCGTTGATATGTCTAGCGTAGCTGCTAATTCCATATTATTCGCAGTGGTGGAAAAAGTACCCAATTGTCATACTTGAGTAAAAGTAAAGATACAGTAATAGAAAATTACTCAAGTAAAAGTCTTGATAAGTGTGTGAATTATTTAACCATTTTTTGTCCTGCTAAGCCTTCAAAATGTAACGAGTACTTTTGGGTGTCAGGGAAAATGTATCGAGTAAAATGTACATAATTTTCTTTAGGAATGTAGTGAAGTGAAAGTAAAAGTTGTCAAAAATATGAATAGTAAAGTACAGATACCCCCCAAAACGAATGAAGTAGTACTTTAAATTATTTTTACTTAAGTACTTTACACCACTTATTCTTCACCATTCATGTTTCTCACTGAACCATGAAAGTGCCGTAGAATGATGTTCAGCTCCATTTTTGTTGTATTCCTAGACTCACATATCCCTTGTTCTGCCCACCAGTCAGTGAAGTAGGTAAGTACCCACTTTGTTTGTTTTACAATGTTGTTTTCATTTCGGTTTCTCTCAAGTTCATCTAACCGCGTATTTTCTACATCGGCATGTTGAAATATTGTTGATGCAGCCATTATATCGAGGTGAAAAGGCGCATTTTTACCAAGGTGAAAAGGCTAAACATTATAGTCATGGTATATGGTCACACATAAACATAGCTAAATGCTGTTTTAGCAAATCAGCATCCAAACTACCCGGTTTATAATATAACGTATATAATGATGAGGAAAAGACATAGGCTAATCGGCATTTACAATTTATTCAAAACTACTATTCCTTATAGCTAGCAGATTACAACCCTACCATTACGCTTGTTAACACTGACCTACGCTGGGGTCGGAATGCAATCATGGTTACTGTGGAGCGTGCGCGAGATATGGGTTGGAAAATGCCAATGCAGGGAATGGATAGTCACACTGATACATTGAGAAGTTTGAAATACTGCTAGTTTTCCCGGAAAACTGACCTTTTCATCCTCATGCTGCGTAGCTAGCAGTAGCCAATGCAGCCATTATGGTATGGCACATCTCATTGAACAATAAAGAAGTTGATTGGCTGACACTGCCATTCCAAAAAGGCTGCAGTGGCTACTGCTAGCTAGGACGAAAACTTTTCCTGGAAAACTTCACGATGTATCAGTGTGGATAAAGGTAACATTTGGAGTACAGTTGCATATCCCATCCCTGCATTGAGGTATGTTTTCTGACCCATATCTTGCGCCGGCTCCATGGAGTCTAAATATAACCATGATTGTGTTCTGACTCCTGGGCAACTCAATGTAAACAAGTGTAACGGTAGGGTCGGAATCTACTGGCTACTATTCCTCACAAGATCTGTTCAAGTTCAAAGGAGCATGGTTTTGGCTAGCATGAAGGGCAATATATGGGCAATCTATGAATCCTTATCAAGTAATCATCAGGTGTCTTCCCTATCAGTTCTTTAACCAGGTCAGGGTGTTCAGTGTCCTGTAACACCTTCAAGAAGATGGAGAACTCCTGAGAAGTTCCTGAGTCCCACATATATTTATTCTGTTTTTGATATTCAGCTAATATATCTAGAACAGAAATTGAATTGTTAAATTACAGGCTAATGCATGACTAAAAATGTACTCCCATAATAAACTCATACCCTATCAAGAGCTGTAGTGCAGTTAATGACATTAGTCTGCCCTCATCTGGTCCACAGATGTATTACATCAATATATCTACAGTTTACATCTAGGTCTATTGATCATTAGTAATATGGTTTGATAGGAGTTTAGGCTATGGACAATGTCCCATATGGCACTAATACAGTTTACACACATACAATTTCACGGTCCTCTGGGAATAGAATATCTTCCGCAAAACAGTAGTCTTCATCCTCAAAAAAGTTCAATAAGTCTGGCGGAATTTTCATTCTCTGCCTCCAGAGATGGACTTCCTCCATGTAGATGGCTGAATGTTTACAACCCCCAGCTGACAGTGCATCCTCAAACTACCTGCACCAATCGTCTGGATGTTGCTGGATCCTGATGATTCTATCAATAAGTAGATTGACTGCCTTTCGATTGCTCTCTCTGTTTTCACCTTACTTTGGATAAAATATTTTTGGTCATTGTCTATGAAGTTCAGGTGATCCAGCACAATTTACATTATTATTATTTTTTTTAACCTTTATTTACTTAGGCAAGTCAGTTAAGAACAAATTCTTATTTACAATGATGGCCTACCCTGACCAAACCCGGACGAGGCTGGGCCACTGCCAGTTGTGATACAGTCTGGACTTGAACCAGGGACTGTAGTGGTGCCTCTTGCCTTAGACCACTGTGCCACTCGGGAGCACAAATTCCACTTCAATGAGTTTCTGCAGCCTGGGTCTTTTTGCCTGGAAACCCGACGTTGAATTGCATTGAATTCTGTTTCGGGCAAAATTTGTGTTTGGATCAGGAAAGTTTCCTCTCACAACCTTTACAAGCCAGTATGTTGAATAAAAAACAGACTCTACCGGTTGTTAGCTCCTTTTGATGGCAGGAATGCAAGACAACATATCCACATAATTAAATATAATTAAAACAGTATAATTAATCACCTTATCAAAGTGCTGGTATCACCTGAATCATGTATATGCTTCAGGTGATAGCCAATCAGGTTGCAGCAGTCTGTTGTTTACCCTTGGCTAACCTAACGTAGCAGGCACAAAAGACCTAGCTAAAAGCAGGGCCCAACATAAGGATGTAGCGTTAACTACTCTAGCACTGTGGTGGAGAACTAGCTGTTGACTAAACTTCCAATAAATTGAACTATTGAGGAACATCTGTGTGCTTATTAGCAAAGGGAAGAGAACACTTCACTCTCCAACCAAGGTGAATGAATACAGGAGTAAACTGAAGTGACGAGGAAATTCATCAACTTTTTTTAAGGACAGTGGAAGTTGATAAAAGTGGTTCTTTCCTAAAAGTAAAAATTAACACTTTACATTTTCACAACTTTCATCAAGACTTTACAGTTAGAAAAGTGAAGGAGGACTTTATACATTTCAACACAGCCTCCTATGGATTCAGGGACCAATCATAATGGGAATACAAAACAAACTAGGGTGTGATTGGTTAAATGAGTTGTAAAAAATCTGACCAATTTTGTTAGACTTAGACTGACCAGTAGATTGTGGTTACATGTTATACTGACAATCAAATTGGTCAGCATACTGTAAATCTAAAAACGATAGGTCAGAGTTTTGGAACTCATTTACCAATCACATTATGTTTTGTTTTGTATTCCCAATGTGATTGGTCTCTGGACTCATATGAGCCATTTTTTTCACATAAAAAATATTCGCAATTAGATATCATGAAATTGGGGTGAAAAAACACCAATAATAAAAAAATGTAAAAAACATCTTCCTTCAGATTGGGTGAGTTCGTTTTGCATGGCCTGGTGCCCCTGGTGAGCGGAGTTTGTACATTTTAGGCCATTCCATTGGTCCTTAAGTGAAGTCTCCAACCATGCAAAATGAACTCACTACCATTTGTAAAACCGTGATGGAGGCGGCTAACGGGCAAAAATAAGCACTTTACCAACTTTTACTGTCCTCCAAGATTGCTGGTTAGTGCACCCAGCCAGAATTTTCCAGATTCAACAGGTATAGGCACATGCCCACCAGAGAATTTACCTATGTTTATGTTAGGATAACGTCTTTATTGGACACTACTTTTAATCTCCAAACTGTTTTAACTATAATTTTGTGTGTTCTATTTATCTGGGCGTACCAATCGAGAACATATAAATAAATAAAATATATCCTTGTTATGTCAGGATTACAATTTATTTCTCTCATGATCACGACATAACAAAAGTTGTTTTGTCGAGATTACAAGATTACGAGATATAAATGGATGTATTGGTGATAGATTGGGCTCTGTCGCCTCAGCCATACTGTCATTTAGAGATGGTACATTTCATGCTAACATCATGCCTTCATTTGTGTTTGGAGCTCATTATCAGTTCATAAATTCGATTGTTAGCAAGCTAAATGTCCCTTACCTTAAACTAAGAGCTGGGGGATAAGCCCCTGTGGGGCATTTAAGCCCTGAACGATGCCTGACAAGCAGCCCTGTCTCCCAGTGTGCCATCCCAAGACCACAGACAATCACATGCAAGCAAACATAGCTAACTTGGATAGTCTTGTGAATGAGCAAGCTAGCTAGCTATTTAGTTAGCTAGGTAATCTTGTTAGCTAGATAGCTAGCTAGCTTGTTATATATGCTTGTTGGCTTGCATAACTTATATATGAATAATTGTAAGGGACATTTAATGTTTTATGGATAATATTTACATTTACAGGGTGGGTGAGCTCCATTCCTGACATGCTGATCAGATTCGATTTCAGCCTCAGAGGCTCATAAATCTGGATTCTGCCTTTTAGGCTCTTTCATCGGTAAAGCTCCAGATTCAATAGCAGCCTCAGAGGCTCATAAATCTGGATTCTGCCTTTTAGGCTCTTTCATCGGTAAAGCTCCTTGCAGGCAGATTAGCAGTCAGAGCAATATATATATATATATACACACATGGTCAAGAGTGGATGCGCCCTATTCCTGGCAGGCTGATCAGATTCAATAGCAGTTTCATAGGAAGATAAATCAGGATGCTGCCTTGTAGGCTGTCTGCAAGGAGCCTTACATTTGAAACAGCCTACAAGGCAGCATCCTGACATTAGCCTCTGAGGCTGCTATTGAATCTGATCAGCCTACCAGGAATAGAGCTCACTCACTCTGGATCATATGCATCAGCCTTTAAGACACTGACTGCTTTGTCAGCCTGCAAAGAGCTTTAGCTATGAAACAGCTTACAAAGCAAAATCCTGACTTAACGACAGATTTGTACCTCGTCAGCTCAGGGGGTTGAACTTGCAACCTTCCGGTTACTAGTCCAACACTCTAACCACTAGGCTACCCTGCCGGATGATACTGATACTTTTTAGTATTTTGTGATCTCGACAAAATCTCTTTTGTCATGATATCAAGAAAATTGTCTTGTGATCTTGACAAAACAACTTTTGTTATGTCGTGATCATAAGATAAGTAAGTTGTGATCTTAACATAACGAGGGAATTATTTTTATATTCATATATCCTCAATTGTAATTTCCACTCTAGTCAGTTAATTGTTTGTCTTGTGTTAAACGCCCACACCAATAGAAATCTGACTCAACTCCAGCCACTTTAATAATGGGAATTGATGGGAAATGATGTAAATATATCACTAGCCACTTTAAACAATGCTACCTTATATAATGTTACTTACCCTACATTATTCATCTCATATGCATACGTATATACTGTACTCTATATCATCGACTGCATCCTTATGTAATATATGTATCACTAGCCACTTTAACTATGCCACTTTGTTTACATAGTCATCTCATATGTATATACTGTACTCGATACCATCTACTGTATCTTGCCTATGCTGCTCTGTACCATCACTCATTCATATGTCCTTATGTACATATTCTTTATCCCCTTACACTGTGTATAAGACAGTAGTTTTGGAATTGTTAGTTAGATTACTTGTTGGTTATTACTGCATTGTCGGAACTAGAAGCACAAGCATTTCGCTACACTCGCATTAACATCTGCTAACCATGTGTATGTGACAAATAACATTTGATTTGATTTGAAATCCACTTTTTTGAGCTGAAAGACGATGGCCAGAGCTTACCCATGATGTCGTACAACGATTTATGTCAATAAGTTGTCATTTTAGTCAAAGTTGGATCTATTTGGGCTTGTGACAAAAAACGAACTGCCTGCTTTGTGAAATTTGTACTTGACGTGTCTTTTCCTTTGAAATGACGTGTAAATTATTTTTAGCATACTTTCCTTTCAGGGCTGGGTTTTATTTCAATGGTACAGTATCACCCGCCAGCATGGCATTTTTAATTAATCAGAAACACCTGCAAAATTCGCAAGTTGCAACTGAGCTGAGCAACATAATAGACCATCTTTGGCTCCAGCAAAGAGGGTGGATCAATGAAGATCGTTCACACAGGCCGTTGACCACATTGAAAGATGTTCAGTTCTGGTCTACTTAACGGGGTGTGTTTTCCATAGACACCAAAGCAATAGCAGCTGGGTCTGGTCTACTTAGTTCATTGACTTTCATTGGACCAGAAAAAAAACAGCGATTGGGGGTGTCTTGCGTTCTCTTCCGTCTCTAGCTGCACTTGGCTGCCTGAGCCATGGAGCAAATTAAAATAGAGGGTCCGAACTTAAACTTTTTTTACCAGCAAATTATCATAATCCATTGGATCATTTGTAAAGTTTCACTTATTTTTGTTCTAGTGTGTTTTAAACAAATATATTAACATTTTATAAATGGAATACATTTTGGAACCCGTTCACCGTTGCCCCAAGATTAATGATTTTGATCACGCTCCACTGCCTTGATCGGTTCGGCTAAAAATCACAAATGTCTATCCTATAACGGAAAGTCACCCATGAAAGAAGATTCCACAAACTTGTTTATCTATGTAAACGTGCTGTTACATCAAGTATTGATGATGCGTTCAGGGTGCTGCTGTTGTTTATATATCATTTGCTGCATGCATTATGAGCAAATTCATTGTAGCCTATCATTTCACTTCCACTAGTTGTGAGAATCATGGCATCATGAGCCTACCAAGGTTTGCATTACAATATAGAAAAACGTGTCTCTAGTCCAAACCATTCAATAGTTAGGCTATCCATATTACCATCTTATTCTTTCTATTTCCATGGCGGATTCGCGAGCCCGCAATTTATGGAAGATGACAAAACTTTGGAGATAACAATAGATTGAAAAGTCAAAGATACTGGTTTCCCCAATACATCTGTGGTGGAGTTTTCCCTACACACCTATGGCAAATCCAGAACCAGCCATAGCCCAGCTGACTAATCTTTTGAATAAGGGTGTAGCAACAACAGAACATTAGTTAGCTTGATAGGGCTAGGATGCTAGCTAGCTACACTGACAGCTTCTTCTTCATTGGTATTATGGCGGTTCTCAAACAAATATTATAGGTGCATGCTGCCACCTACTGTATTGGCTGTGTATCAGACTACTATTCTGTAGTATGAATTCATGACACTTTGTGAAAAAATGTCCCTACCAACTAACCCTACACACCTTAAAACCTCATCACTTTTCCATTACTTCTACCCTATCTGATCCTACACCAGGCCAGCAGCCTGGGAGGACGGGGCACTATTTTTCAAAACACCTAACTCGTCTGCAGTAAAATCTCGTACACCCAAGTACGTCTCTGCAGCTGCCACCACAACATCTATCCTCTCTGATTTATGCTCCATTCCAGCAATACAGTTGACAACCATGGCCATGTATGCCAAAAACCAACCTTACTAAAGCACATGTTATTCCTATCACTCTATATTGACCTTGGTCTACTCACAGGGATCCTATTAGGATGCCTTACCCTGGACCCATCTTCATCTACTTGTCTATTCTCTGCCTCAGCATACGACACCTTCTGCACTGCTCTGATCCTGGCAACCTCAACCTGCCTTTCTTTCACTGGACACCTCTGATCTCCAGTACCATGGACATCCCTACAGTTTACATACAACGTTTTACACCTACAGTATACTACACAAACCTTTATCACGTCCTCCTGCACACTTCTCACATCTAGGAATCTCCTACACACTGCTGCAACATGACCATAAGCTTGACACCTAAAACACTGTAATGGGTGCGGGACAAAATCTCTTATGCAATAACAGACACATCCTAACTTGACGTTATCTGGTACAAATGCTGCAACAAAATTCAGTAGCATAGACAGTGTCTTCTCTCTTTCACCATGCTCTCCACCGGGTCTGCTTCACACCAAACAGAGGTCGTCACAGACACCGGAAAACTTCAACTTCAGCTCTCCTAAACACAACGCTACTCCAGCTATCACTCCTTTCCGGAGAGGAAAGCAAGTCACAGTTATTGTCCCCAGTCACGTGGAGTGGAGCGCACGGTCCCTCTGGACAGCAGAAACGCAAAAAATCTACACGATTCCATGTCGAGTAACTTTCACCGAGCCAACATTCCCCAAGCTCTTCTCCACCCAATCTGACACCACATATGGATCGGTCAGAAGGCAAGGATCCATTTTCTCCAAAAATCACACTCCCACCGGGCAAAAAAACATCTTGATCACCATCGGGATGAGGCTCAAACTCACCGCACCTGCCACCGCAGTTAATTAATCCTTACTCTCGTCATGTTAAATTTCCTTCTGCAGTAATCCGTATTTATGCTTAATATGCTCCACTTTCTTTATTTTTTCCTGCCCGGCTTCTTTCTGACCTCAATGGGTTCCCCTGACTCCACCTCCAAGTCAGATACACTTACTATACGCAGTTTAGCAAAGTTGCACCCTGCTGTACTTTGAAAAACACCAAAAATATGTAATGGAATGGTCCAATGGAAATGCGAGTGCAAGGTGAGAGGTTGTGTCATGCCTACCTCGGCTGGAGGTGGTGTCTGAAGACAGCCAGGTGCAACTATGATAAATCGCGTGCAGTAAGTGTACATTTTGTGTATAAAAGATCATTTCTTGCTGGTACGAAAGTTATATTCCAAATGTTTCCAAAACCGTATCGCAAGCGAGGATTACTAATGTTTCTTAATGTTAAAACAGAGCGTCGGGATTGTAGTTCACATGGAGCCAGCTGTGATCCATATGTTCAGCTGGGAACCCAAAAGGGGGACCGCTATAAGCCCCCTGGGCCCCGTTGGGTTCTTGAGAGCTAGAGCTAAGCTAGCTTCAGTCTCAATTGACTGTGTTGAGACATCTGTCCTGTCCAATTAACAGTTCCCTGGCTTTCATGTTGCAGGCCTTTTGGTCGTTGTTTTACCAAATAGGGCCTACATGTGAGTTCCTAGAAAAACACATTACAGTATGTTTTGAATTCCTGTTCATTAGCTGCATAGGACAGTTGATGTGTATTGGTGATTACCATCCATTAAATAAATGTATATAAAAGACTTGGTACACTTGACATTGTATTCAATATACTTTTTATTCCATAAAATAGACAAGGTAATTAACTAAATCAATTGTATTCCGTGCATTTTTTAAATCTGTAATCCCTTTAGAGCAGAAACATTCCAATCATGTTTAGGTGAGTGTAAAAGTGAAAATGCATCAAAAACATAAGTGAAAAATAGACCAATACATTAATGTTTCCCTATCCCTCTAGTGTGTGTGTGAATCCGGCCAATTTACGCAAAAGCTTACTAAGGCCTTTACCACGTATTTACTTGCCATACAATACAATACAATAACTAGGCTACTCATTTAAGGGAATGTTCATTTAGATAACAGCTGACAAAATCAATGTAAAAATAAACAAATGAATTAGTCGGAATATTGTGATCATATATTTACTGCCTGTTACTCTGGTATGTGTCTTTACTTGGGAATGGACTTCTGTGACACTCATTCTATCATTATAATACAGTAATCATGGAACCAAAATCTTTCCACTTCTTTTACGTTTTAGTCCCGTGGACATGCACGTTATACTGTCTTGTCTTCATGACTTTAAATTGAAGAGAAAGCAAGGGCATTTGTAATGCCATATGTTTTAAATACTGTAGTACAACATTGATAACGTACTGGATTCTAAATACATGCATGAGACAAAATAATTGCACTGCTGAGTATTCAAGCAGCCTTTAGTGCAAAAAACATGTCCCCACGAAAAGATGTGGTGGACAAATCTTTGTAGAAAAAAGGTCAGTCATTTGAAAGTTCTTCAAAAGTTTCCTAAATGTTTGTTTTCATTTTATTGCTCCCGTAGCTTCAGGAAAAAACATATACTACCTACCACTAACATTTCAATTGCACCCCATCCTTTAATAATACAGTATATTTCTTAACAAATAAAATTAAGAAAGATTTTTTTTTACATGTCTTTCCTATAAGAAGTTATATTAATGTGCAGATATAATACGTTATATCAATGTCTATGATAACAGAATACACTGGAAAACAATGTGATTTTGTTGATGAGAATGTGCAGTATGTAGGCTACATAAACATACTGATTTGATATTTGGATTTAGTTATAGGCACAATACCCCATTTATATCTCATGGGCCTATTGATAAGCTAACATTTGTCTCTCCATGTATTACATAACATTATGCCTTGCATACAGTGCCTTGTAAAAGTATTCATCCCCCTTGGTGTTTTTCCTATTTTGTTGCATTACAACCTGCAATTTAGATGGATTTTTATTTGGATTTCAAGTAATGGACATACACAAAATAGTCCAAATTGGTGAAGTGAAAAAAAAAAAAGTATTTAAAAAAATTCTACAAAGTAAATAACGGAAAGGAGGTGCGTGCATATAAATTCACCCCCTTTGCTGTGAAGCCCCTAAATAAGATCTGGTGCAAACAATTACCTTCAGAAGTCTCATAATTAGTTAAATAAAGTCCACATGTGTGCAATCTAAGTGTCACATGATCTGTCACATGATCTCAGTATATATACACCTGTTCTGAAAGGCCCCAGAGTCTGCAACACCAGTAAGCAAGGGGCACCACTAAGCAAGCAGCACCATGAAGACTAAGGAGCTCTCCAAACAGGTCAGGGACAAAGTTGTGGAGTATTACAGATCAGGATTGGGTTATAAAAAAATTATCAGAAACTTTGAACATCCCAAAGAGCACCATTAAATCCAATATAAAAAAATTGAAAGAATATGGCACCACAACAAACCTGCCAAGAGAGGGCCGCCCACCAAAACTCACAGACCAAGCAAGGAGGGCATTAATCAGAGAGGCAACAAAGAGACCAACAATAACCCCGAAGGAGCTGCAAAGCTTCACAGCGGAGATTGGAGTATCTCTCCATAGGACCACTTTAAGTCGTACACTCCACAGAGCTGGGAAGAGTGGCCAGAAAAAAGCCATTGCTTAAAGAAAAAAATAAGCAAACATGTTTGGTGTTTGCCAAAAGGCATGTGGGAGATTACCCAAATATATGGAAGAAGGTACTCTGGTCAGACGAGGCAAAAATTGAGCTTTTTGGCCATCAAGTACAAAGCTATATCTGGCGCAATCCCAAGCCCAACATCACCCCGAGAACACCATCCCCACAGTGAAGCATGGTGGTGGCAGCATCATGCTGTGGGGATGTTTTTCATTGGCAGGGACTAGGAACCTGGTCAGAATTGAAGGAATGATGGATGGCGCTAAATACAGGGAAATTCTTGAGGGAAACCTGTTTCAGCTTTCCAGAAATTTGAGACTGGGACGGAGGTTCACCTTCCAGTAGGACAATGACCCTATGCATACTGCTAAGGTAACACTAGAGTGGTTTAAAGGGAAACATTTAAATGTCTTGGAATGGCCTGGTCAAAGCCCAGACTTCAATCCAATTGAGAATGTGTGGTATGACTGGAGCAGTTTTGCCTTGAAGAAAGGACAAAAATCCCAGTGGCTAGATGTACCAAGCTTAAAGAGACATACCCCAAGAGACTTGCAGTTGTAATTGCTGCAGAAGGTGGCTCTGCAAAGCATTGACTTTTGGGGGGTGAATAGTTATGTACTCAAGTTTTTTGTTTGTTTTATTTGTTGTTTGTTTCACAATAAAAAATATTTTGCATCTTCAAAAGTGGTAGGCATGTTGTGTAAGTCAAGTGATACAAATCCTCCCAAAAATCCATTTTAACTCCAGGTTGTAAGGCAACAAAATAGGAAAAATTCCAAGGGGGTGAATACTTTCGGAAAGCCACAGTAAGTATTACCCCCCCTTGTACTTTTCCACATTGTTTTGTGTTACAATCTGGAATAAAATTGGGATTTTTACCATATGATGTACACAACATAACACTTTGAAGGTGCAAAATATTTGTTGTTGAGACACAAAAATAAGTATTCACCCCCCTGAGTCAATACTTGGGAAAATCACCATTGACAGCAATTACATCTGCAGTCTTTTTGGCTAAATCTTTACCAGCTTTGCACATCTGGATCTTGCGATTTTTGCCCATTCTTCTTGGCAAAATTGCTCAAGCTCTGTCAAGTTGGATGGGGACTATTGTTGAACAGCAATTTTCAAGTCTTGCCATATATTCTTAATTGGATTGAGGTCTGGGCCATTCTAAGACATTCAGGAATTTTTTAAAAACCACTCCAGTGTAGCTTTGGCTGTGTGTTTAGGGTCATTGTCCTGCTGGAAGGTGAACCTCTGCCCCAGTCCCAGGTCTCTAGCAGACTGAAACAGGTTTTCCTCTAGAATTTCCATTAATTTGGCTCCATCCAACTTGCCCCCCATTCCTGGCCAGTTTCCCAGTCCCTGCAGATGAAAAGCATCCCCATAACATGATGCTGCCACCACTATGCTTCAACGTAATGAGAAGTGTTGGCTTTGCGCCACACATAGCGCTTTGCTCTAAGGCCAAAAAGTTTAAGAGCCCCTTTCAACATGTTTGCGGTGTCTACCAAATGGGATTTGATATAGTTTTTTTCAGCAATGGCTTTCTTCTCGCCACTCTCCCATAAAGCCCAGCTTTGTGAAGCATCCGGGTGATAGTTGTCACATGGATGGTTTCTCCCATCTCAGCTGTGGCTCTCTCCAGCACCTTCAGAGTTACCAGTGGCCTCTTGGTTGCATCTCTGACTAATGCCCTCCTTACCCGTTCACTAAGTTTTGGTAGACGGCCTCCAGGGTTTGTTCAAAGTTTGGGATATTTTTTTATAACACCAGAGTTTATTTAGAGGTGTCACAGCAAAGGGGGTGAATACTTATGCAATCAAGACTTTTCAATTTTTTTCTTTGTACATTTTTTCCCCCACTCCTAATTAAATCCATTTTAATTACATGTTGTGACAGAATAAATGTGAATACTTATGCAAGGCACTGTAATACTATGTATGCATAATAATTTAGTACAACTATAATCTCAAACAAAAAAGTCAGAAGTATACAGACAATGCCATTATCATAGATTATATTGTATGCTACTTTTGGTTCAAATAAGAAGTGCAAAATTGTTTAACATACTAAGGTGAAAACCAATGTACTGCCTTGTGAACATTCCAACATCACACTTGCTTGTCAGGAGTATGACTCAAAGCTACCATGCAACAATAACACTCCCAGTTAGGCACATTAGCCTATCTACCTAAACAAGCACGTATGGTGTCTGTGTTGCTGGCAGTGTAACATCAAGGGTGTCCATGTACATATTTAATGATGCACATAATTTCAGGAGGAAAACTACAAGATACTTCACATATTGAAATGCAATAAATAGTCAATAAAACCCTGAGTCACACTTCAGAGAGAGAAGACAGGCAAACAGAAAGGAGAGATCTACACTACCGGTCAAATGTTTTAGAACACAAACTCATTCAAGGGTTTTTCTTTATTTTTACTATTTTCTACATTGTAGAATAATAGTGAACACATCAAAACTATGAAATAACGCATATAGAATCTTGTAGTTACCAAAGAAGTGTTAAACAAATCAAAATATATTTTATATTTCAGATTCTTCAAACAGCCACCCTTTGCCTTGATGACAGCTTTGCACACTTTTGGCATTCTCTCAGCCAGCTTCACCTGGAATGCTTTTCCAACAGTCTTGAAGGAGTTCCCACATATGCTGTGCACTTGTTGGCTGCTTTTCCTTCAATCTGCAGTCCGACCCATCCCAAACCATCTCAATTTGGTTGAGGTCAGGGGATTGTGGAGGCCGGGATGCAGCACTCCATCACTCTCCTTCTTGGTTAAAATAGTCCTTACACAGCCTGGAGGTGTGTTGGGTCATTGTCCTGTTGAAAAACAAATGATAGTCCCATTAAGTCCAAACCAGATGGGATGGCGTATCACTGCAGAATTCTGTGGTAGCCATGCTGGTTAAGTGTGCCTTGAATTCTAAATAAATCCCAGTGTCACCAGCAAAGCACCCCCACACCGTAACACCTCCTCCTCCATGCTTTATAGTGGGAAATACATATGGAGAGATCATCCGTTCTCCCACACAGCGTCTCACAAAGACACTATGGTTGGAACCAAAAATCTCAAATTTGGACTCCAGACCAAAGGACAAATTTCCACCGGTCTAATGTCCATTGCTTGTGTTTCTTGACACAAGCAAGTCTCTTCGTCTTATTGGTGTCCTTTAGTGTTCGTTTCTTTGCAGCAATTTGAACATGAAGGCCTGATTCACACATTCTCCTCTGAACAGTTGATGTTGACATGTGTCTGTTTCTTGAACTCTGTGAAGCATTTATTTGGGCTGCAATTTCTGAGGCTGGTAACTCTAATGAACTTATCCTCTGCAGCATAGGTGACTCTGGGTCTTCCATCCTGTGACGGTCCTCATGAGAGCCAGGTTCATCAAAGCGCTTGATGGTTTTTGCGGCTGCACATAAAGAATCTTTCAAAGTTCTTGAAATGTTCCGTACTGACTGACCTTCACGTCTTAAAGTAATGATGGACTGTCATTTCTCTTTGCTTATTTCAGCTGTTCTTGCCATAATATGGACTTGGTCTTTTACCAAATAGGGCTATCTTCTGTATACCACCCCTATCTTGTCACACCACAACTGAAATGCATTAAGAAGGAAAGAAATTCCACAAATAAATTTTAAGGCAGACCTGTTAATTGAAATGCATTCCAGGTGACTAACTCATGAATCTGGTCGAGAGAATGCCAAGAGCGGGCAAATATGTCATCAATGCAAAGGGTGGCTATTTGAGGAATCTTAATTTTAAAATATATTTTGATTTGTTTAACACGTTTTTTGGTTACTAAATGATTCCATATGTGTTATTTCATAGTTTTGATGTCTTCATTACTATTCTACAATGTAGAAAATAGTAAAAACAAAGAAAAACCCTTGAATGGGTAGGTGTTCTAAAACTTTTGCCCGGTAGTGTAGCTCTATGGCCTTGGAGGCCCTGGGTCTGAGACTGGCCTAGATTTGGAATGCTGATGCCCCGTGTTGGGTTTGTTGTATGTGTGTCTTTGTACAAGTAGTACTGTAAGGCTGTCCTCTCTGGGTGAATCATCCATATAAGCCAAGCCTGACACCGAGTCTTTGAATTCCTGATGGCTCCTCTCCAAGTTAAGTTCAGGACTCTGATAATGTAAAATAAATAAAAGCAAACACACACATTTCAACATAAGTGTGCTTCCACCATTAGAAAGTATCTCAGAACTCTTGGAGTCGGTCATCACTTTTCAAATATGATATCAATCCCATTTTTAAAAAGTCTTGGTCCTTGATTGCCATTGTCTGTTTGTTCTGTGGGAATCAACAGTTCAGTACGTACTTGTGGTGATGAATGGCTGAAGCAATGGCTGCTGGTCAAAGCAGCGATTGGCTGACCCCTAACTGCAGGCCTTTGATAGTCTGGACTGGCAGTCACAGTGCTATAGGCAGGAGGTCCCAGGGTAGACTGCCTCTGCAGGAGCTGCAGGATGGTCTGAATATCTGATGTCATCTGGGACTCCAATCTGCAATAACAGATGGAAGGCAGAAATGAACTTCTACTCTTGGTTATAGGGATAAGGGACTGGAGGCTAAGGAGGGATAAGTTTAACACAAATCAACGACTATACTGTCTCTAGGCTATCGCTGTTTTGTTTTTATTGTACAGTCGTCTAGGCTATCACTGTTTTGTTTTTATTGTACAGTAGTTGAATATGTCAAATTCTAGCACTAGGGGGAGCTTGTGATCTATGTTTACAGTATCATCATGGTTGTCAATGAAATCAAAAGGCATGAAAACATGTTTTATCAGCTCTCTCTCTCTAGTAGGAGTCATAATGAATATTCAGTATGGGTGGGGTAACAGTGTCTGTGGAGGGGATTTCTAGATACCTCACACTCACACATTGTCTGTAATAATAATAATGGATGGATATCCTCCTGCTATCCATCACCGCCTGGTATGGCAACTGCTCAGCCTCCGACCGCAAGGCGCTACAGAGGGTAGTGCGTATGGCCAAGTACATCACTGGGGTGTTAGAGGAAGGACCTAAAAATTGTCCAAGACTCCAGCCACCCTAGTCACAGACTGTTCTCTCTGCTACCGCATGGCAAGCGGTACCGGAGCGCCAAGTCTAGGTCCAAAAGGCTTCTTAACAGCTTCTACCCCCAAGCCATAAGACTGCTGAACAGGTAATCAAATGGCTACCTGGACAATTTGCATTGACCCCCCTCTTTTTTTTTTATGCTACTGCTACTCACTATTTATTATCTATTATCTATGCATAGTAACTTTACTCCTACAGTACATGTACATATTACCTCAATGACCTCGACTAACCTGTACCCCCGCACATTGAATCGGTACCAGTCCCCGCTGTATATATCCTCGTTATTGTTATTTTATTGGTTCTCTTTTATTTTTTTACTTTAGCTTATTTTGTCAATATTTTTCAAAACTCTTATTTTTCTTAACTCAATTTTTGGTTAAGGGCTTGTAAGTAAACATTTCACGGTAAGGTCTACACCTGTTGTATTTGGAGCATGTGACAAATTCAATTAAGTTTGATTCGATTTGATGTGACAAATAAGATTTAATTTGAGGTCTCCTATTCTTTGCGATTATTCCTGCTAAAACTACCACCTGCTGTTTGTCTGTCTGCTCTCGTCAGCCTGCTGGTGCAGGTGTTGTTATCTCTCCTCTCAACCTGTTTGACTGCTTCAGGAAATAATGGCGATTCAAATGTAACACTGCACACGGAACAAGTTTTGTTGTGATGTTGTTTGAATTTGTATTTGTTGGAGAGTGTGTGCTGTTATTTTTCGTATGGTTTAATAACTTTCAGACACAATCTGGGTGACTTGTCTATTTGGGATTCATAGATTTCAGTCATGAGGTGCCGCAGGGCCAGACGGATTCACAAAATGCAACAGTAACAACAATTTACTTTTTTATGTTAATTCTGAATTTCCATTGTCTCCATGAAACAGAATAGAACAACGAGAGCTTTATGAAATCACATCTGTTTACTGGCCTTTGTACCTGGATTGCAGCTAGATTTCCATGAATGTTAGACATTACATTGTAAAGGTTAGAGATGGCTAAAGGAGTGCAGTACAGGCCTACCTGTTTAAGTGCAGTACAGGCCTACCTGTTTAAGTGCAGTACAGGCCTACCTGTTTAAGTGCTCTTGGAGCTGATCTAAGCGTTGCTCGACCTCTCCGTATGTGATTTCACTGGTGTCGTCATCCTCGCCCCTCAGGTCCTGCAATTGTGCTGACTCATCCAGGTAGTCTTGGGGCTTCTCGCAGTCCCATTTGTCATTGCACACATCTGGTGAGGGAGGGAAACACACATTCTTTACAAGTTCACATGTGGGTCAGAGCATAGGAGCCTGGTAATCACTAAACCAATCAACCAGTACAATAGAACACTATTCATCTTTTGGTGAAAAGCTGCTGTGTATTGTTCCTTGTGTTTGTAATTTATTTGCCTAGCTAGTGTTTCAGGAGACAAAATTTTTTCTATGTCATAGTGGGACGTAGGTCAAGTTCCTAAGCTTCAAGGACAAGATGGCATTTTTGGAGAGAGCCAAGAACTTGAGAGGAACCAACATCTTCCTCAACGAGGACTTCTCTGAAGATTTGTGCCAGAGGCGGAAATAACTTATCCTAACTATGAAAGCTACCAGAGAGTGTTGGGACATTGCTTACATCCACTACGACAAGCTCATTCAGTGAGAGAACCAAGCTTCCGGGTCAGTAGCTTCAGCTCAACAGCACACACTCACAAGTGCCTGATTGACTGACTCTATTAGCCAAACAATGTTTTAATTTTTATTTAACCTTTCAAAATATATTATTTATATTTCCGATAAGCTACCCAGGAAAGGTCTAAGAATAGCCCATATTAACATATGTAGCCTTAGAATTAAGGTTCATGAAATCAATAACTTGCTAACATCGGATGACATTCATATACTGGCCATCTCTGAAACTCACTTAGATCATTCCTTTGATGATACAGCAATACAAGGATATAACATCTACAGAAAAGACAGGAATGCCTATGGGGGAGGTGTTTCTGTATAGGTTCAGAGCCATGTTCCTGTAAAGCTTGGAGAGGATCTCATGTCAAATGTTGTTGAAGGGTTGTGGTTGCAAGTTCACCTGCCTCATTTAAATCCTCTTCTTTTGGGGTGCTGCTATAGGCCACCAAGTGCTAACAGTCAGTATTTGGATAATACAGTGCCTTGCGAAAGTATTCGGCCCCCTTGAAATTTGCGACCTTTTGCCACATTTCAGGCTTCAAACATAAAGATATAAAACTGTATTTTTTTGTGAAGAATCAACAACAAGTGGGACACAATCATGAAGTGGAACGACATTTATTGGATATTTCAAACTTTTTTAACAAATCAAAAACTGAAAAATTGGGTGTGCAAAATTATTCAGCCCCTTTACTTTCAGTGCAGCAAACTCTCTCCAGAAGTTCAGTGAGGATCTCTGAATCATCCAATGTTGACCTAAATGACTAATGATGATAAATACAATCCACCTGTGTGTAATCAAGTCTCTGTATAAATGCACCTGCACTGTGATAGTCTCAGAGGTCCGTTAAAAGCGCAGAGAGCATCATGAAGAACAAGGAACACACCAGGCAGGTCCGAGATACTGTTGTGAAGAAGTTTAAAGCCGGATTTGGATACAAAAAGATTTCCCAAGCTTTAAACATCCCAAGGAGCACTGTGCAAGCGATAATATTGAAATGGAAGGAGTATCAGACCACTGCAAATCTACCAAGACCTGGCCGTCCCTCTAAACTTTCAGCTCATACAAGGAGAAGACTGATCAGAGATGCAGCCAAGAGGCCCATGATCACTCTGGATGAACTGCAGAGATCTACAGCTGAGGTGGGAGACTCTGTCCATAGGACAACAATCAGTCGTATATTGCACAAATCTGGCCATTATGGAAGAGTGGCAAGAAGAAAGCCATTTCTTAAAGATATCCATAAAAAGTGTTGTTTAAAGTTTGCCACAAGCCACCTGGGAGACACACCAAACATGTGGAAGAAGGTGCTCTGGTCAGATGAAACCAAAATTGAACTTTTTGGCAACAATGCAAAATGTTATGTTTGGCGTAAAAGCAACACAGCCCATCACCCTGAACACACCATCCCCACTGTCAAACATGGTGGTGGCAGCATCATGGTTTGGGCCTGCTTTTCTTCAGCAGGGACAGGGAAGATGGTTAAAATTGATGGGAAGATGGATGGAGCCAAATACAGGACCATTCTGGAAGAAAACCTGATGGAGTCTGCAAAAGACCTGAGACTGGGACGGAGATTTGTCTTCCAACAAGACAATGATCCAAAACATAAAGCAAAATCTACAATGGAATGGTTCAAAAATAAACATATCCAGGTGTTAGAATGGCCAAGTCAAAGTCCAGACCTGAATCCAATCGAGAACCTGTGGAAATAACTGAAAACTGCTGTTCACAAATGCTCTCCATCCAACCTCACTGAGCTCGAGCTGTTTTGCAAGGAGGAATGGGAAAAAATTTCAGTCTCTCGATGTGCAAAACTGATAGAGACATACCCCAAGCGACTTACAGCTGTAATCGCAGCAAAAGGTGGCGCTACAAAGTATTAACTTAAGGGGGCTGAATAATTTTGCACGCCCAATTTTTCAGTTTTTGATTTGTTAAAAAAGTTTGAAATATCCAATAAATGTCGTTCCACTTCATGATTGTGTCCCACTTGTTGTTGATTCTTCACAAAAAAATACAGTTTTATATCTTTATGTTGGAAGCCTGAAATGTGACAAAAGGTCGCAAAGTTCAAGGGGGCCGAATACTTTCGCAAGGCACTGTATGTGTGCAATGCTTGATAGTGTGTGTGATGTTTAACAGAGAGCTCTGGGTGACGTGAACATTGTATTCCTCTCTGTATTATGACCCAGGTTATCACTCAACCAATAGTGTTGGATCTGTGACTTCCACTCGTATGGATCATATAGTCGCTAATGCTGTAGAACTTTGCTCCAAAGTAATATCAGTTCCCATTGGCTGCAATGACCATAACATTGTGGCAATAACAACAAAAGCCAAAGGTTGGCCCTAAGGTATGTAATTTATAAGAGATCATGCTAGATGTTGTTCTCTCAGGACTCTTTTGTTTAAGATGAAAAACATTTATGTTGGTCTGATGCCAATTGTTGACCAGCATGCACCTGTAAAGAAATTAACTGTGAGAACTGCTAGAGCCCCCTGGATTGATGATGAATTGAAAAATGATATGGTTGAAAGATTTTGTGCAAAAGGTGGTAAACAAGTCAGGCTGCTCAGCTGTTTGGTTGACATACTGTAAATGGAGAACTTTTCGGACTAAACTTAACAAAAGGAAGAAGAAACAATATTCCCAAACCAAGATAAATGACATAAAACACAACAGGAAAAATATTTTGGAGTATCTTAAATGATATCACGGGCCGAAAACCAAAATCATCTCCATTATCCATTGAAGTTGATGGGTCATTTATAATAAAAGCATTTGATATTGCCAATCATTTCAATGATTACTTCACTAGTGAAGTTGACTAATCCAGAAGTGAAATGACAACATTCAACAGTGAACCATCATATTTTTTTGTATAAAAGATCTAATAATGAAAGATAAGGATTGCGGTTTGAATTTAGTCAAGTTAGTGTGGGAGAGGTGGAAAAACCATTGTTATCCATCAATAATAATAAGCCACCAGGTATAGACAACCTTGGTGTGAAACTATTGAGAATGGTTGCAGACTGTATTTCCTATTTGCTATATCTTTAACCGAAGCCTAAAGGAGTATGTGTGTCCACAGACGTGGAAGGAAGCTAAAGTAACTCCACTGCCTAAAAATAGTAAAGTACCCTTGTCTGGCTCTAACAGCCACCCAATCAGTTTGCTGCCTGTTTTTTAGTAAACTGGCGGAGAGAATCGTGTTTGACCAAATATAATGCTATTTTTCAGAGAACAAGTTAACTACTGACTTTCAGCATGCATATACTGTAGAGAAGGGCACTCAATGCGTACCACACTAACTCAGACGACAGATGACAGGTTCAAATAAATGGATAATAATATTGTTCGATTTCATTGCAGCCTTTGATGTTATTGATCATAAATTGTTATTGAAGAAATTCACTTGCTGTGGCTTTACATCAACTGCCATCACATGGTTGGAGAGTTATTTATACAACAGAACCCAGAGTGTTCTTCAATGGAAGCTTCAGATATGTACAGTGCGGTGTTCCTCAGGGTGTTGCCTTGGGCCATTACGCTTCTCTATTTTTACAAATGATTTGCCACTGGTGTTACACAAAGCTAGAATGACTATGAATGTGGATGAGTCCACACTCTATACATGTCAGCACCCAAAGCCAGTGAGCTCACTGAAATTCTAAATGAGGAGTTACAGTCAGTATCACATTGGGTGATTAATAATAAATTGGTCTTAAATACATCTGAAATTCAAAGCACTGTAGTTGGTTAAAAACATTCTCTAAGACCTAAACCTCAACTGGAGTAGTGTATAAAGAGTGTGACCATTGAAGTTGAAGTAAAGTCCTAGGTATAACATTGGATGGTCAAGTCATATTAACAAAGGTGTTGTGACGTTGGGGAGGGGTATGTCTGTTATAAAATAAATCTTTTTTTTTTTTACACAAATCAAGTGTACTAGTTGTTGGTTTTGTCCCATCTTGACTAGAGTCTGGTAATATGGTTAAGTGCAGCAAAGAAAGACCTAGCAAAGGTGCAGCTGGCTCAAAACAGAGCTGCACACCATGCCCTTAACTGCATATACAGAACTAACAACAACATGCATGCCAGTTTTTCCTGGTTGAGGGTTGATGAGAGATTAACTGCTTCTCATGTAGTTTTTATGAGAAATATTACTGTGATGAAAATCCCAGATTGTCAGCATTATCAAATAGCATTCAGCTCAGACAACCATACACAACACCCACAAGACACGCCGCCAGGCAGGGCTTGACATGAACTTTTTTAGCCACTTAGGATAGATGTTTTACCTGTCCGAAAGCTGATGTCACTTGTCCGTAACACCATCAGTAAAAGGGTGACTGAATATGACTGAAGTAAATAGGAGGGATCTGAAATAATTTTCTGCTTTTGCCATGTATCACGTGTCAAACTCGTTCCATGGAGGGCCAAGTGTTTTCGCTCCTCCCTTGTACTTGATTAATGAATTAAGGTCAATGATTAGTAAGGAATCATCTCACCTGGTTGTCTAGGTCTTGAATGTAAAAAACAAAAAACACTAGTCCCTCTATGGAATGAGTTTGACACCCCTGCCATAGACGATGTTATCGCCCCGTAGCGACCATCCAAAATAATGTACCAAAAAAAAGTTAATAAGTAAATACAAGAAGACTGGCTGGCATTCTACGTGAGGGAGAAGAGGAATCATGACATTGACAAAATATATTTAGTGGAGCCAAATATTTAGCAAGGCCTATCTGGCTATCTGTGTATGCCGAAGCGAGTAGATGTAGACGAGTGACACAGTCAACGAGTCTCGCTGGCTGTGTGTCTTGTGAAGGGTTATAAATCATCATGGGCTCCAGAGCAACCATGCTGTCTTCAGAACTGGATAATCATAAGCTGATTCACATTCTTCCCTCATCCTCCTCTCATATTAGGCCTAGGTTTCTATATGCGTTGTATGTACTGTAGGTTTCACATTGCTAGAATAATATGGAAATAAGCCTAGGCCAACTACGCATTTCTTTTAAAATGTTTTCCTCAGCTGTAGCCTATTTCTTTTAAATGTCTTGGTATTGTTTGCTCAATAATTATTCAAATGTAAAATATGCAAATTTGGGAAATTAAACACTATTAGAATAGTTTGGAAAATAGTCTTCATACCTTTAAAATTTGTCTTTGTGCTTTTATAATATTTCAGTTAGTAGGATTAGACTTTTGGTTGTTTGGTTCACAATGGCAAGGAAGGTTGTTTTTTTTTGGCCTCACATGCATTCATCATTTCTGTATTATAATGCTGTAAGGTTTGTTCAAATTTCTCATTTGATCTTTATATCTTGCTATTGTTTCTTCTATCTCTCTCATTATTACCTTAAGCCTCCCATGTTTCTAGGTTATTCCAAAACAACTTAAAACTTTTTGATATCGCCTAGAACTGCGGCAGGAGAAATCTAGCATGCATTTAAGAGTGGCTTAATAGGTGTCATGCCCAGACCTTAGAGAGACTTTTTATTTCTCTATTTGGTTAGGTCGAGGTGTGATTTGGGGAGGGCATTCTAGTTTTTCTATTTCTTTGTTGGCCGGGTATGGTTCCCAATCAGAGGCAGCTGTTTATCGTTGTCTCTGATTGGGGATCATACTTAGGCAGCCTTTTTCCCCACCTTAGATTGTGGGATCTTGATTTTGTATTGTTACTGTGTAGCCTGCAGAACGTTACGGTCGTTTATATGTTGGTGTTTTTTGGTGTTCATCAAATAAAGTAAGATGTACGCTTACAACGCTGCACCTTGGTCTAATTCTTCCGTCAACGAACGTGACAATAGGTCAAGTCAGACTCAAAAATGGGCTTTTACAACAATAAGACACCAGAGGGTCCACTATAAAAATTGACTTTGGCCAACAGCCCAGATCCTCTGATATTTGAGAGAAAGAACAAAAATTCTAACTGGATAGTTTGCGCTACTTTGGTGAGAATCTTAGCTCTGTCTACATTGTTATCTTGCTTTGTGTAAATATAACATTAATGCCGAGCCCTACCACCAGGGGTCTCTTCACAGTGCCCAAGTCCAAAACAAATTCCTGGCAACACATAGTATTATACAGAGCCATTATCGCATGGAACTCCCTACCATCTCCAATTACTCAAGCAAACAGCAAAACTACCTTTACAAAAGGGATTAAAAACATCTCATGGAACGGCGGGGACTGTGAGGGGACACACACACAAACGCACACAGACACTTTAACACACAACTATTTTGTTGTTGTGTTGTTTGTATTATTTTTGTTGTTGCATTGTTTGTATATAGTTGTAATTGAACATTTGCGTGACTGCCCTTGTCTATCAGTGTATCAGTGTTTTGTTACTTGTCCTGTATTGTTTTTTTTGTGTACCCCAGGAAGAGTAGCTGCTGCTTCTGCAAAAGCTAATGGAGATACAAATAAATAAACAAATTATGAAGTAGTGGGTCGTAGTCAGGCTAACTCTGGTGTTATCTCTGCTAGACACACTGCTAATGCGTGCTGTGTACATTGATTAATGCTGGTGTGGGTAAGAGCGGCTCTTTTGGGATTTGAAACAAATGACAGGCTGATAATGAACTTTAATCACGTTTGTCTGATGTAGCAGGAGCCTTTGGAACGCCCAGACTGAAATACACACTCCTCTTTCTGTTGTCTCTTTCTTTCTCTCGAAAAATTAGGCTATACATTAAATATTAAATGGTTGTCTCTTATTATTATAATCTATTTAGATGTGACAGATTACAAAAAGGGGGAGGAGTGGCTATATATGTAGAATTTAATTTCATGGCGTCCCAATCTTGAAATATTTCTGTTCCCAAGAAATTTGAGCTCCTGGTTGTAGATGTGTCCATAAACTAGAATACATATGTATTTGTTGCTGGGATTTACCCCCTCATGCTGCCATGGTGGATGCTATTGGTGCTTTATCTGAGTGTTTATTTGACTGCTCTTCCCTCTGCCAGCATCTAGCTGACTCGACGTTAAAACTTCCAGTAAATCTTTGTTTCATTTCAACCATGTACGATCTGTGATGTGCTAGATGCCTTGTTTAAGATTGAGGTAAAAACAAATCCACTGGGGCTGATATGCTTGATCCATTTCTGCTGCAGCTGTCTGCCCCCCTGATTGCTGAGTCCTTAACCCATAGGTTTTACCTGACGATTATATCTAGTACTATCCCCAACATTTGGAAGGTGGCCCATGTACTCCGCCTTCACAAAGGTGGTGACCCTTGTGACCTAAATAATTTCCTGCCTAGCTAAAATATTAGAATCCTTGATTAAATCTCAGCTAAGATCTTATTCTAAATGTACATCATTCGGGTTTTAGACCAGGTCATAGCACTATCTCTGCTGCATCTCTAGTTATAAATGATAACTCTGTGGATAAAAGGTAACATTGTGCTGCCCTCTTCATTGACCTGTCAAAGGCTTTTGATACTGTTGATTACACACTGCTAATTCAGAGGCTTTCCTCAATTGGCCTAGACCAGACTGTATGTAACTGGTTTAAAAAGTACATGACAGATAGTATCTACTGTTGGATTCGACATTTGGAACATTATTAAGATATTAAATAAATGATAGAGAAGAAGAATGGTTCCCTGTAGAAAGACAGATGGCTTTGGAATGTGTTGGGTGGACGGGAGGCGAGCAACGTGTTGATATAGGGGAGACAGATGGACATCTGTGGATTAGGTGAAGGAGGGGTTGAGGTCAGGAGGTGAGGTCAGATCCCCTGAAGGGAGTAATAAGGGTTTAGTATCCTGTTACTCTTTTCCTGTAGAACCATACGATGTAAGGATTGGATAGAAGGTGGAGTGTCTTAAGTGGGATATATATATCTGTGATGGGAGAAATGTTGGGTTGTCTGAATTACAGCTGTACAGAACCTTTGGGCAAAATTAAACTTGGTTAAAGCTTCTCTAGAGTCCGTGAGTTATTTACTCTGAAAAATAAGAACCTAACACTTCTGATGGTGTTAAATCAGGTTTCCTGGTTATTATGAAAGGTGTCCTGCAGGGGTCCATTTCTGGACTCTGCACTTCTTACTGTTTACATTAACAATATCGACTTGTCTGTAAAAAAAATGTAACTTATACTGTATGCTGATGATGCTGTTGTGTATGCTATTGCCTCATGGTTGACCAGGCTCGATCTGAACTACAGTCTGCCTTCATTGTAGTACAGAAAAACTTTCTTGACCTGAAATTGGTATTGAATGGACGTAAAAAAATATTATGCGCACAAAAATAACTCTGATTTAAGCATACAGTTGAAGTCGGAAGTTTACATACACTTAGGTTGGAGTCATTAAAACAATTTTTTCAACCACTCCACAAATGACTTGTTAACAAACTATGGTTTTGGCAAGTTGGTTAGGACATCTACTTTGTGCATGACACAAGTAATATTTCCAAACAATTGTTCACAGACAGATTATTTCACTTATAATTCACTGTATCACAATTCCAGTGGGTCAGAAGTTTACATAAGTTGACTGTGCCTTTAAACAGCTTGGAAAATTCCAGAAAATGATGTCATGGCTTTAGAAACTTCTGATAGGCCAATTTACATCATTTGAGTCAATTGGAGGTGTACCTGTGGATGTATTTCAAAGCCTACCTTCAAACCCAGTGCCCCTTTGCTTGACATCATGGGAAAATCAAAAGAAATCAGCCAAGACCTCAGAAAAATAATTGTAGACCTCCACAAGTCTGGTTCATCCTTGCGAGCAATTTCCAAACGGCTGAAGGTACCATGTTCATCTGTACAAACAATAGTACACAAGTATAAACACCATGGGACCACGCAGCAGTCATACCGCTCAGGAAGGAGATGTATTCTATCTCCTAGAGATAAACGTACTTTGGTGCGAAAAGTGCAAATCATTCCCAGAACAACAGCAAAGGACCATGTCAAGATGCTGGAGGAAACAGGTACAAAAGTATCTTTATCCACATAACCTGAAAGGCCACTCAGCAAGGAAGAAGCCACTGCTCCAAAACCGCCATAAAAAGCCAGACTACGGTTTGCAACTGCACATGGGGACAAAGATCACACTTTTTGAAGAAATGTCCTCTGGTCTGATGAAACAAAAATTGAACTTTTTGGCCAAAATGACCATTGTTATGTTTGGAGGCAAAAGGGGGAGGCTTGCAACTCGAAGAACACCATCCCAACCATGAAGCACGGGGGTGGCAGCATCATGTTGTCGGGGTGCTTTGCTACAGGCAGGACTGGAGCACTTCACAAAATGGATGGCATCATGAGGAGGAAAATGATGTGGATATATTGAAGCAACATCTCAAGACATCAGTCAGGAAGTTAAAGCATGGAAGTTAAAGCTTGACCCTAAACATACTTCCAAAGTTGTGGCAAAATGTCTTATGGACAACAAAGTCAAGGTATTGGAGTGGCCATCACAAAGCCCTGACCTCAATCCTATAGAAAATTTGTGGGCAGAACTGAAAAAGCTTGTGCGAGGAGGCCTACAAACCCGACTCAGCTACACCAGCTTTGTCAAGAGGAATGTGCCAAAATTCACCCAATTTATTGTGGGAAGCTTGTGGAAGGGTACCCGAAACGTTTGACCCAAGTTAAACAATTTAAAGGCAATGCTACCAAATACTAATTGAGTGTATGTAAACTTCTGACCCACTGGGAATGTGATGAAGAAATATAAACTGAAAAAAATAATTCTCTCTACTATTATTCTGACATTTCACATTCACAAAACAAAGTGGTGATCCTAACTGACCTAAGACAGGGAATTTTTACTAGGATTAAATGTCAGGAATTGTGAAAACTGAGTTTAAATGTATTTGGCTAAGGTGTATGTAATCTTCCGACCTCAACTGTATGTCCTGCCTCTAGCTAAATCGTAGAAATCAGATTATTCAGTCGATATCCCTATTGGTCCTAGATTATGGTGACATCATCATTGCACATGTTGATCTTAAGCTTCCACAGGCAGTTTGGAACTCGGTAGAGAGTGTTGCAACCGAGGACAGACGATTTTTATGCTCTATGTGTTTCAACACTCTGCGGTCCCATTCTGTGAGCTGTGTGGCCTACCACTTTGCGTATTAGCCGTTGTTGCTCCTAGATGTTTCCACTTCACAATAACATGACTTAAAATTGACCGGTGCAGCTCTAGAGGGGTAAACATTTGACGAACTGACTATTTGGAAAGGTAGCGTTCTATGACGGCGCCACGATGAAAATCACTGAGCTCTTCAGTAAGGCCATCATACTGCCAATGTGTGTCTATAGAGACTGCATGGATGTGTGCTCGATTTTATACACCTGTCAAAACGGGTGTGACTGAATTAACTGAATCAGATAATATGAAGGAGTGTCCACATACTTTTGCATACACTATACATGCAACAAAAAAATAGAAAAAAGAAGAAACCCACACACGGCTCTTGATAATATCACTGCTCTTTAATAAGCTTTACGTATCGGCCTCACGACCGTAGTCAGAGCTTTTGTGAGTTTTGTTTAATTAGCACCCTTATGCTTGGTAGGCCGATGTCCTCATTGTGGTTTTACAGACGTGTTTGATACGTTTTATGTACACACTTTATTTGAATATTTATGAAATGCATATTGTTATATTTGGTAGCACTTGTTTGTTTTCCCTCGACTCCAACCCCATTCGATGCGTGGAACGGATGTGGGTGGGGCTATGTGTACATAAGATTGCTAATTTAAAAAACTCACAAAAGCTCTGACTAAGGCCGTGAGGCCGATACTTATAGCTTATTAAAGAGCAGTGATACTATCAAGAGCCGTGTGCAGGTTTCTTCTTTTTTCTCATTTTATTCAACAGTTACAGCGCACCTGTAAAAATGATAGCTCAGATGTGCTAGTGCCTTTTGAATTTTGGTATACACTATGTATGCAAAATGCACCATACTGGCTATATTTCTGTATTTAGAAAGTTATACATCTTGAAAACTTGATTGCTGACAAGCTAAATATGTTGGGACTATATCAACAATGGATAATGAAACAAATGTTGTTCAATGTTTGAGCACAGTAAGGGTTATGATTGTATTTCTGCTCACCAATGTTATTGTCACAAGAGGGAGTTCTCTCCATGCTGTCTCGTGCCTGGATGTCTCTGGTGTTACTGGAGTCGAGCCCCAGTGCAGGGTCTTCCACCGAGGGACACCCCTGGATGGCTGGCCCCAGGGACCTCTGCTCCTCCTTCCCTGAGTGTTTCAGGTCAACTGAAGCTCTCTTTAGTCCTGAGTAGGCCTCCCTCTCCGAGTTGTTTTCTGTTTCCTTGTTGCTTCCTCCTGTGGAATTGTAATCAACACGAGTCAGTGGAACACACCCGTGCTTCTAGTGCCACGGAAAGAATGCACTGAACTCTTCTGGGACTTAGAAAGGTGCTTGGTGAAAAATAACAATAAAACAAATGCATGCACAAAAGGAAGCGCTCGTTTCGGAGAACGTATATGGAACCCACCTTTAGTTGGATGTGGTGTGAAGGAGATTCTTCTTGCGCTCTTTGTGCTCTTAACATCTTCTGGATCGGAATCACTAGCGTGAGAATACGCAGCCTGTGTAGATGGAAACATCAACACGTACAATCACTGAAACGGCATTCTAAATGGCACCTTATTCCCTTTATAGTGCACTTCTTTTGACCAGGGCCCAGAACTCTGGTGAAAGTAGTGCTCTAAATAGGGAATAGGGTACCATTTGAGATGCACGCTGCGCCCGTCTCGCAAATGTAATATAATATTATGTACAACTTTTGACCAGGGGCCAGGGCTATGGTCAAGGTAGTGCTCTAAATAAGAAATAGGGTGCCATTTGAGATGCACTTTAGGCCCATCTCCTAAATGTAATGTAATATTATGTAATGAATATTGTATAATCTGCTACAGCAACATATTATAGCAGTGGCCATGAGCATAGTTAAAGGCCCAGTGCTGTCAGACACTTGATTGTCCTGTGTTTTATATACACTCACCGGCTATTTTATTAGGTGCACCCATTTAGGGTCGGACCCCCCTTTGCCACCAGAACAGCCTGAATTCTTCGAGGAAGTCTACAAGGTGAAGGAAACATTCCACAACGATGTTGGTGCATGCTGACGCGATGGCATCATGCAGTTGCTGCAGATTGGATGGAGGTACATCATGCTGCGAACAGCCTGTTCCATCTCATCCCAAAGATGCTCTATTGGGTTGAGGTCTGCGCAGGCCACTCAAACAAACAGAACTCGCTATCATGTTCCAAGCATGTTCCACTCCTCAATTGTCCAGTGTTTGTTTAATCTTGTGCCCACTGGAGGCGTTTCTTCTTGTTATTAGCTGATAGTAGTGGAACCCGGTGTGGTCGTCTGGTGCAATAGCCCATCTGTGACAAGGATCAACGAGTTGTGCGTTCTGAGATGCTGTTCTGCACACCACCGTTGTACTGTGACATTATTTGTCTGTTTGTGACCCACCTGTTCGCTTGCACGATTCTTGTCATTCTCCTTTGACGTCCCTCCCCCCCACAGGGACTGCCACTGACTGGATGTTTTTTTTTTTATCGCACCACTATCTGTAAACCCTAGACACTGCTGTGTGTGAAAAACCCAGGTTAGCCCGCCTGACACCGGCGATCATACCACACTCAAAGTTGCTTAGGTCACAAATTTTGTCCCTTCTAATTTTCAATTGAACAGTAACTGAATGCCTTGAGGCCTGTCTGCCTGTTTTATATAGCAAGCCAATGCCACCTGATTGACTGTCTGTAGGAGCGATCCTATTATGTGAATGGGGGTGGTGTACCTAATAAACTGATAGGTATTTCTGTCATGTCTTGTCATATTATGTCTTGTTCCTGTTCTTTCTCTTCACTCTGTCTCCCTCTGCTGGTCGTATTAGGTTACCTTCTCTTTCTCTCCTCCTCCAGCTGTTCCTCATCTCCTCTAACTACCTCGTTCACCCTTTTCCCACCTGTTCCCTTTTTCCCTCTGATTAGGTCTCTATTTCTCTCTCTGTTCCTGCTTCTTTCTTTGTCAGATTCTCGTTTGAGTTTCTCATGCCAGAAACAAACTATCGTCTCGTTTGCTTCACCCTTGTCCTGTCGGAATCTGCCTGGCAAGTGCATCCTGTACTCAGCTAACTGTCTTATCGTTTGTACTGTGTCCAGTTCATTTGATGCTACGTGAGATCAGGTACCGCTGTTCCTCCACGACCCGCGCCTACCCAGAGAGACCTGCAGCCTGTCGCCGCTAACCCAGCTATTCTCCTCTGCTGCTAAGAAGGGGGCTCTTTTGTAATTATCAGAAGGACTTTTTGTTTCATTTGTCGCCCTCTCTGCGGGTTGTCTATTTTTCCATTATCTACATCTGAAGAGGATCTATGTCTTCCCTGTGTTTACATTAAAGGACTCTGTTTTTGTTAAACCGCTTTTGGGTCCTCACTCAAGTGCACAACAATTTCCACACTATGAGGTTTGAATAATACTGTGAAATTGTGAAAAGGATGATAATGCCAAGTGCTGTTGAAAAGACTGTCTGATATCTCAACCTGTTTTGGTGGGATGGAGTATTTACATGCCTGCCTAGTGACATCACCAGGTGGTAAATTAGTTAATAGACCAATAAGAAAGAGTTCCAAACCTCTCTGCCAATAACAAATCATTTTTCGTTTTCCCCTCCCTACTCAGACCATTCACAAACAGTCCTAGCAAAAAAATATCTTTGCTAAGAAGCTTTTTTTTTTTTTTTTCCATTTTAATTGAAAACCCTCACTGTGAGCTAGTTAATTGTTACCCAGAAGTTATTCAAAATTGAGATAAAGAACAGCTGCATGTGACCTTTAATGAATGCTAAGTAAAGTCAGTGTAGATGACCTTTTCAAATACTTTAGAATACAGGGAGTGGTTTTTGAAATACTATTACTGATTTACCAGGATTATATTTAAGTGATAATGCCCTCGAAGCCGGTGTTTGGCCGGCAAACTGTGCCAATATATCCTCCAAACACCGGCTTCGAGGGCGTTATCACATTTATACAACGGGTTGCCAACATATTCAAATAATGATTTACATACACTATCGTCCAAAAGTTTGGGTTCACTTAGAAATGTCCTTGTTTTTTATTAAAGAAAAGCTAATTTATTTGTCTATTAAAATAACATCAAATTGATCAGAAATATAGTGTAGACGTTGTTAATGTTGTAAATAACCATTGTAGCTGGAAGCAGATTTTTTAATGGAATATCTACATAGGCGTACAGAGGCCCATTATCAGCAACTATCACTCCTGTGTTCCAATGGCGGATTCTGTTAGTTAATCCAAGTTTATCATTTTAAAAGGCTAATTGATCATTAGAAAGCCCTTTTGCAATTGTGTTAGCACAGCTGAAAACTTTTGTACCGATTTAAATAAGCAATAAAACTGGCCTTCTTTAGACTAGTTGAGTATCTGGAGCATCAGCATTTGTAGGTTCGATTACAGGCTCAAAATGGCCAGAAACAAAGAACTTTCTTCTGAAACTCGTTAGTCTATTTTTGTTCTGAGAAATGAAGGCTATTCCATGCAAGAAATTGCCAAGAAACTGAAGATCTCGCACAACCCTGTGTACTACTCCCTTCACAGAACCGTGTAAACTGGCTCTAATCAAGTATATATTTTCAGAGTTTCAATGAGTTGTAAAAATGTCTCAGAGAACTCTGCTGAATTCCCTCAGTTGAAGGTCAGCTAAGTTAACCTAGGCTACTTAACGTTACTTGCTCGGTATTTTAAGTTGTTATATTATCATTAGAAGTCTATTATCAGGTAAAAGCATATACTTATTATTAATAATTTCTCAAATATTTATTAGCTAATCATTCAGTCGAATACACTATGCTACAGACATTGAAGTTGTCTTTGAGTGTTAAGGGAACTCGGTCCACGAAATTGTTATTATATTTTTCAATCTTGAAATACAAGGGTGAATGTTATTAATCAGTGACTGAAATTTCGCGCTACGTGATATTCACTTCTGAACTTGGAGACTTGGAGAGCGCTCAAAGTGTTGTAGAGCGCCCCTCTGAATAACAGGGCGTGGTTTTGGCATAACTGCGTTGGGAAAAAGAAAGACGGCATCAGGACACTGTTGTTCAGAAGAGCTAGTCAACAACTAAGTTAACACAATCACTTCCAAATGAAGCTGGAAAGACTGCAAACTAGCTGCACTTTGTTTCATTTTACCTTAAAATTACCTACCATAAAATTAAAATGTCTTTGTATACAAGTGCATTCGGAAAGTATTCAGACCCTTGGACTTTTCCCACATTTTGTTACGTACCAGCCTTATTCCAAAATTGATTTAAAAAAAAATCCTCATCAATCTACACACAATACGTCATAATGACAAAACAAAGGCAGGTTGTTAGAAATTTTAGCAAATGTATTAAAGATTTTTTAAAAACTGAATTATCTTATTTACATAAGTATTTCAAACCCTTTTCTATGAGACTCAAAATTGAGCTCAGGTGCATCCTGTTTCCATTGATCATCCTTGAGATGTTTCTACAACTTGATTGGAGTCCACCTGTAGTTAAGATCAATTGATTGGACATGATTTGGAAATGCACACACCTGTCTATATAAGGTCCCATAGTTCCCAAAACCAAGCCATGAGATAGAAGGAATTGTCTGTTGAGCTCCTAGACAAGATTGTGTCGAAGCACAGATCTGGGGAAGGGTACCAAAACATTTCTGAAGCATTGAAGGTCCCTAAGAACACAGTGGCCTCATCATTCTTAAATGGAATAAGTTTTGAACCATCAAGACCCTTCCTAGAGCTGGCTGCCCGGCCAAACTGCTCAATTGGGGGAGAATGGCCTTGGTCAGGGAGGGTCACTCTGACAGAGGTCCAGAGTTTCTCTGTGGAGATAGGAGAACCGGGCAGAAGGACAACAATCTCTGCAGCACTCCACTAATCAGGCCTTATTGGTAGAGTGGCATGACAGAAGCCACTCCTCAGTAAATGGCACAAGACAGCCTGTTTGGAGTTTGCCAAAAGGCACTCAGACCATGAGAAACAAGATGCTCTGGTCTGATGAAACCAAGATTTAACTCTTTGGCCTGAATGCCAAGCGTCATGTCTGGAGAGAAACCTGGCACCATCCCTACGGTGAAGCAAAGTGGTGGCAGCATCATGCTGCGGGGATGTTTTTCAGCGGCAGGGACTGGGAGACTAGTCAGGATCTAGAGAAAGATGAACGGAGCAAAGTACAGAGAGATCCTTGATGAAAACCTGCTCCAGAGTGCTCAGGACCTCAGACTGGGGCAATGGTTCACCTTCCAACAGGACAACAACCCTGAGCACACAGCCAAGACAACGCATGTCCTTGAGAGGCTCAGTCAGAATGTCCTTGAGTGGCTCAGTCAGAGCGATTGAACATCTCAGGAGAGACCTAAAAATAGCTGTGAAGCGACAGTCCCCATCCAATCTGACAGAGCTTGATGGAATCTGCAGAGATGAATGGGACGAACTCCCCAAATACAGGTGTGCCTAGCTTGTAGCGTCATACCCAAGAAAACTCTAGGCTGTAATCGCTGCCTAAGGTGCTTCAACAAAGTACTGAGTAAAGGGTCTGAATAGTAATGTAAATGTGATATCTGTTTTTTCTAAATTTGCAAACATTTCTTTAAAACTATTCATTATGGGGTATTGTGTGACGATTGATGAGGGGGGAAAAAACGATATAATCAATTTTAGAATAAGGCTGTAACGTAACAAAACGTGGAAAAAGTTAAGGTCATAAAAATGATGTCAGCTGATTCATGATAACGACTGGCTGAGAAACGTTGCCTGCCTGTCTGTCTCATTCCGACTCCCGACACCTTCATTACTATGGGACAGCTGGAGATCGAATTTGAATATTGAAACAATGTTGCAAATGTTGGACAGACAGACAGCAAGGTTTATACAAATCTCCGCTGTTGAAAACTAAATGTTATTCTAAAGAAAATGTGAGATAATGTCTAGATGGTTTTTATAGTGGAGATCAAATTTATAAAGTGCCTGGCTGGGTTGATGAGACAGTGGATTGCGCAGTCAGATGGAACAGAGTAAATAGGCATTTTAACATCATAGATTTAGCCGGTGGTAACTTGTGGAATAGACACTGGCTGGAATGTGGTTTTAACCAATCAGCATTCAGGATTAGACCCACCAGTTGTATGAAATATTTGATCTTAGACAATCTCATATGGCAAGTCTTATTTTTTTCTGTTATTGTCAGGACTTCATTGTTAGAATATGATACAGCATAAGATGCATCCCAAATGGCACCCTGTTCCATATACTCTGTAGTGCACTACTTTTGACCAGAGCCCTACGAGCCTTGCTCACTAAAAGAAGTTCACTATAAAGGGAATATTGTACCATTTGGGACACTACCCATTTTTACTGACCATACAGTTTTGACAGAGAACCCATTAGGCTTGTGTTAGGACCATCTGATGTAAATGTACCTTGCCATTCTCGTCTCTGAGGTCGAATGTCAGCTCCAGATTTTTCCGGAAAAAATCTGCGAACTCAGGGTACATGTCAAGCACCTCCAATAGATCCTCCCTCTGGATCGTGTGCAGGTCACAGTAACTCAGGGCTCTGACGTCCGCATTGGACTTCCCAGGCTTGGAGTACAGATGGATAATTTCCCCAAAGATGTCATTCTTCCCTGGTGAGTAGAGAGCGAGAGAGTAGATTGGGTTAAGTTCTTAGAGAGAATTATCAGAATACTCTAGCCATCAGGAGATCTGGTTTGAGTCTCTCAGTAAATATAAGATGATCATAAACTCGTCTCTTTTTCAGGACCCTGTCTTTCAAAGATAATTAGTCAAAATCCAAATAACTCCACAGATCTTCATTGTAAAGGGTTTAAACACTGTTTCTCATGCTTGTTCAATGAACCATAAACAATTAATGAACATGCACCTGTGGAACGATCATTAAGACACTAACAGCTTACAGATGGTGGGCAATTGAGGTCAGTTATGAAAACTTAGGACACTAAAGAGACCTTTCTACTGACTCTGAAAAACACCAAAAGAAAGATTCCCAGGGCCCCTGCTTATCTGCGTGGACGTGCCTTAGGACGTGCAGATGTGGCCAAGGCAATAAATTGTAATGTCCGCACTGTGAGACGCCTAAGACAGTGCTACAGGGAGACAGGACGGACAGCTGATCGTCCTCGCAGTGGCAGACCACGTGTAACAACACCTGCAACAGGATCGGTATATCTGAACATCACACCTGCGGGACAGGTACTGAATGGCAACAACAACTGCCCGAGTTACACCAGGAATGCACAATCCCTCCATCAGTGCTCAGACTGTCCGCAATAGGCTGAGAGAGGCTGGACTGAGGGCTTGAAGGCCTGTTGAAGTAAGGCAGGTCCTCACCAGATATCACCAGCAACAATGTCATCAATGGGCACAAACCCACCGTCGCTGGACGAGACAGGACTGGCAAAAAGTGCTCTTCACTGACGAGTCGCAGTTTTGTCTCACCAGGAGTGATGGTCGGATTCGCGTTTATCGTAGAAGGAATGGGCGTTACACCAAGGCCTGTACTCTGGAGCGGGATCGATTTGGAGGTGGAGGGTTCGTCATGGTCTGGGGCGGTGTGTCACAGCATCATCGGACAGAGCTTGTTGTTATTGCAGGCAATCTCATCGCTGTGCGTTACAGGGAAGACATCCTCCTCCCTCATGTGGTACCCTTCCTGCAGGCTCATCCTGACATGACCCTCCAGCATGACAATGCCACCAGCCATACTGCTCGTTCTGTGCATGATTTCCTGCAAGACAGAAATGTCAGCGTTCTGCCATGGCCAGCGAAGAGCCCGGATTTCAATCCCATTGAGCATGTCTGGGACCTGTTGGATAGGAGGGTGAGGGCTAGGGCCATTCCCCCCAGAAATGTCTGGGAACTTGCAGATGCCTTGGTGGAAGAGTGGGGTAACATCTCACAGCAAGACCTGGCAAATCTGGTGCAGTCCATGAGTAGGAGATGCACTGCAGTACTTAATGCAGCTGGTGATACAGACACAGACTTTTGATTTTGACCCCCCCCATTATTCAATTTCTGCTAGTCACATGTCTGTGGAACTTGTTCAGTTCATGTCTCAGTTGTTGAATCTTATGTTCATACAAAGATTTCCACATGTTAAGTTTGCTGAAAATAAACGCAGTTGACAGTGAGAGGACGTTTTTTTTTGCCACGTTTATATTCTCAGAAGATTAGGAGAACGGCTCTGTCTGTCTGCGTGTAACACAGGAGACTGCTGAGGAAAGGGCGGCTCATAATGAAGACTCTAATGGAGCATAGGGAATGGTATCAAACACATGGAAACCATGGAAACCATGTGTTTGATACCATTCCACTTAAGGTGCCACCCACCTCCTGTGGAGTGTAGACTAATGCACTCGACTGGTGTGGAGAAGGACGGCCTGTTTGGGTTTGCCTTTGAGGATATGAAAAGTATAGTGCCTATTTTCTTTCTGTCTCTATATGCGTTGTCAACTCAAGGTCTGTACATCAGTGGTCTTGATCCATGATTTAAACAAAGTAATACAGTATACAGTATATCCGATAGAAACACATTTGATGTGATGAGCACCGTTTGAGTTAGTGATCAACATACTTTGCTTGTTCAACGACAAAAAGGAATCGATTGTTGTGATAATGAGATGCAATGCATTTGTTAAATTTGGAATTTCTCTTGTATAATGAATTATATTATGCTCTTTACAAACGTGAGAGACCAGTTTGTCAGCTCTCAGCGGGTGGCGTGTATACAGAGTGTATAGTTTAAAGGGCATCTTAAGCCACTCGTCATCGGGCTTAAGGCGGCCTTTCAGTGGTGCCAGGTCTTAGTAAATGTCAACCCATGTGCAGCATTTTGTGTGAATGAGATGCAATAGGTTGGACTGCTGTGTGGCTTTAAGTGACCTATGAGGAGTGGCCTCCAGCCTCAGTGTTCCACCTCAGCAGGGACCAGATACTTCCCTAACACATGACTGCAGCACAGCAGAGTGGCTCAGAGTAGAGGCCCACACTCAGCTCTCACACCAAGGCTTTGTATCATGATTACAATAGAACACTTGCTTACAATAGAACACTAGACTACTACAAACAATTCACATGTTTTTGGTTCTCAAAAGCATCCATTAAGCCTATACATACAAATGGATTTCTCTGTGATATATTAATACTATATGTTTTGTTATCAAATACGCTGCTCTACAGTAAAAGATTTGCATATTCAACACCTGAATGTATTTTATACTAGTTACTACTAGTCTTATCTGGTTAGGATTTCCCCGCTAGCACAATAGATCTGGGCCGATTCTGGGTGAGAGTCGGGGCACTTGGGCTGAGAGTCAGACTCGGCCGACATCATGTGGCCCGAGTCTGGGCCGCCTCAGGCACTATTACTTATGGCTAGGATTGTGCTGATTTTGTGATAATTTTTTAAAATTAACATTTCAAATAAATTCTTTAAGAGTCCTGTTTAAGTAGCATTTTAGTATTTGGAAACTTTGTGCAAGGAAATTGACAAGTATTAAAAACCTTGTGCATGGAGCCTCCCGAGTGGCCCAGTGGTCTAAGACACTGCATTGCTGTACAAACTGCGTTGCTGCAAATGCTAGTTCGATACCCATGCCGGCAGTGACTGGGAGACACATGAGGCGAAGCACAATTGGCCCAGCGTCGTCTGAGTTAGGGGAGGGTTTGGCCAGCCTGGATGTCCTTGTCTCATCATGCTGTAGCGACTCCTGTGGCGGGCCGGGTGCATGCACACTGAAATGTTGTTTTCTCCGACAAAACATTTTTTCGGGGGGTGGATGGGTATAATTTGTATGCATAAAATGTGTAATAGTAATATTTAAAATAACTAAATGACTAAATGTGCATTGGGCCGCTTCTGGGGGTGTTCTGGTAAGATGCCGGCAAAGTAGGCTGAATTCCGGTAGACGGAAACTGCCCAATGTACTTGGGGCGATTCTGAGCAGTCATTCATTTTGAATCCGGGCCGAGACCTACACCCGATTCCAGGCTGATTCAATCAATTCCGCCACCCCGGGAAGAGGGACGCTTCTGGGCCGATTCCTCATTGCTAGCTGGGTTTCCTTCTCACATTTAGACAAGAACAGTGACTAGAGAAATTAAGCGGTGCCAGTTCATAAAGGAAACCCGAATGCCCTGGTACCAACTAGAGGCTAGTAATAACGTCTATCTTATTGGGTGGGTATTTCAACTTTACTGTTCTGCTGCCAGTTGCAGCTACTGCTACTATGTGATGGCTTCTTGCTTTGCATCAACGCTGCTGTGTAACTAGATGTTTCTCGCTATGGTGCTGTGTTCTGATATAATATTTTCTTTGCGAATGCTCACTAGCAGAGTTTGAACCTCGCCCACTTCGTTCAACATGGTTATGTTGCAATGTTTGGCTGCTGTGAGGATGTCACTGATTGCGAGAATCAACCATGTTGCTGCTCTATTGTTGTCAGTCAATAGCGGCTACAAACTAGCTAGCTAAGTAGAATTAGCCTATCATATATATCAAACTACTCGTTTGTTCCCAAAACCTGCTTTCAGGCAGATATGGCGCGCTCCGTGAACACACACCCCATCATGGGGAATCATCCCCTGTCAGAAAAAAAGAAGGAAGAAGCCTATGCTAGGCTAGCATACAGGCAATGCGTCAAAATATACAGGAGTTAGTAGCAATGTTTTTTTAATCATGATTAGGAGATTAATTGTATTGGTCACACACACACATATTTAGCAGATGTTATTGCAGGTGTAGCAAAATGCTTGTGTTCCTAGTTCCAACAGTGCAGTAGAATCTAACAATTCACAACAATACACAGAAAACTAAAAGTAAAATAATGGAATGAATAAATATATAAATATTAGGAGGTGGAATGTCAGAGTGGCATTGGCTAAAATACAGTAGAGTACACTATATACATATGAAATGAGTAAAACAGTATAAACATTTTTAAAGTGACTAGTGTTCCATTATTAAAATGACCAGTGATTCCATGTCTATGTACATAGGGTAGCAGCCTCTTTGGTGCAGGGTTGAGTAACCGGGTGGTAGTCGGCTAGTGATGGCTATTTAACAGTCTGATGGCCTTGAAATAGCTGTTTTTCAGTCTCTCTGCCCCAGCTTTCATGCACTAGTACTGACTTCACCTTCTGGATGATGACGGGGTGAACAGGCCGTGGCTCGGGTGGCTATTGTCCTTAATTATCTTTTTGGCCTTCCTGAGACATCGGGTACTGTAGGTGTCTTGGAGGGCAGGCATTGTGCCCCCAGTGATGCGTTGGGCAGACAGCACCACCCTCTGAAGAGGCATGTGGTTGCGGGTGTTGCAGTTGCCGTACTAGGCGGTGATACAGCCTGACAGGATACTCTCAATTGTTCATCTATAAAACTTTGTGGGGGTCTTAGGGGCTAAGCCGAATTTCTTCAGCTTCCTGAGGTTGAAGAGGCGCTGTTGTCTATGTGGGTGGGTGGACCATTTCAGATCGTCAATGATGTGTATGCCGAGGAACTTTAAGGTTTTCACCTTCTCCACTGGTGTCCCGTCGATGCGGATGGGGGTGTGCTGTCCTGAAGTCCACAATCAGCTCCTTTGTTTTGTTGACATTGAGGGAGAGGTTATATTCCTGGCACCACTCCATCAAAGCCCTTACCTCCTCCCTATAGGCTGTGTCGTCATTGTTGGTAATCAGGCCTATGACTGTTGTGTCGTCTGTAAACTTGATGAGTTGGAGGCTTGCGTGGCCATGCAGTTATGGGTGAACAGGGAGGGAGCTGAGCACACACCCTTGTTGCCCCCTATGTTGAGGATCAGCGTAGTGGAGGTATTGTTTCCTACCTTCACCATCTGGGGGCGACCCGTCAGGAAGTCCAGGTCCCAGTTGCACAGAGCGGTGTTAACAGCCTTACGAGGGTTAACACGCTTAAACGTCTTACTCATGTCGGTCACAGAGAAGGAGAGCCCACAGTCCTTGGTAGCGGGTCACATCGGTGGCACTGTGTTATCTTCAAAGTGGGCGAAGAAGGTGTTTAGCTTGTCCGGGAGCAAGACGTCGGGGTCCGCGATGTGGCCGGTTTCCCTTTTGTAATCCATGATTGCCTGTAAACCTTGCCACATACGTCTCGTGTCTGAGCCATTGAATTGTGACTCCACTTTGTCTCTGTACTGACGTTTTGCCTATTTGATTCTCTTACAGTCACCTAGCCGTGGTTAAAAACGTGCAGTTTTGCGCAAATGCTGCCATCTATCCATGGTTTTTGGTTTGGGTAGATTGGGTAGTCACAGTGGGACCACATCCCCTATACACTTCCTGATGAACTCAGTCACCGTGTCCGTGTACACGTCAATGTTATTCTCATAGGCAACCCTGAACATGTCCCAGTCCGCGTGATCAAAACACGCGGACTGGGACATGTTGAAGCATGGATTTCGATTGTTCAGACCAGTGTTGAATAGACCTTAGCATGGGTACTTCCTGTTTTGGTTTCTGCCTATATGAAGGGGGGAGCAGAATGGAGTTTTGATCTGATTTGCCAGAGGGAGAGCGGGGGAGGGCCTTGTAGCCATCCTGGAAGGGAGAGTAACAATGTTTGAGAGTTTTTGAAGCGCGAGTACTACAGGCAATGTGTTGATAGAACTTCGGTAGCATTTTCATAAAATGTGTTTTGTTAAAATCCCCAGGTACAATAAATGTGGCCACAGGATATGTGGTTTCCTGTTTGCACAATCGTGTTATCGGGTTGAGGGGGAATATGTACGGCTCTGACTATAACCGAAGAGAATTCTCTTGGGGGGGTAATACGGACGGCATTTGATTTGAAGGCATTATAGGTTGGTTGAACAAAAGGACTTGAGTTCCTGTACGTTATCACAATCACACCATGAGTAGTTGATCATGAAACATACATCACCACCTTTCTTCCTCCAAGAGTTCTTTATTCCTGCCTGCACAACGTACTGAGAACCCAGCTGGCTGTATGGACAGGGACAGTATATCCGGAGAGAGCCATGATTCCGTGAAACAGAGTATATTACAGTTCCTGATTTCTCTCTGGAAGGAGATCCTTTCCATGAGCCCATCTACTTTATTGTCCAGGGACTGAACATTCGCCAGTAGTATACTGGGGTGGATGGTGTGCACACCCCCTGAGTCAGCCTAGAAGTCCACTCCGAATACCTCTTCTCCACCGGCGGCGTCTTGGAGAAGCCTCGGGGATAAGTTCAATTGCCCTTGGGGGTACGAACAAAGGATCCAATTCCGGAAAGTCGTATTTCTGGTCGTAATGCTGGTGAGTTACTGTCGGTCTGTTATCCAAAAGTTATTTCCGGCTGTATTTAATAAAACAAAAAACATTCTGGGCTAATAATGTAAGAAATAACAGAAAAAAAAACGAAATACAGAAAAATACAGTTGATTAGGAACTAGAAGATGAGCTGCCATGTCTCTCGGCGTCATCTATCATGGTGATTCGATAGTATTTCAGTCTATATGCATACGTTTATCGTTTAGTGCAGCATCAATATTGATTTTCGTTTCACTGCACATCGCGCAGCGCATGAGAACACTGGAATTATGCATACTGTCACTGATGGCTATATTTACGGGTCATGCTAGTCACATTAGTAGTGATTTGCGCCGACAGTCACACCTTAAATGTTGTACAAGTCATTATGACTATGGAACCCTATTCCCCTACACAGTTTAAGATAGAACGCATTCAACTTTTATTAATTTGCAGAATATTCTGGATTATTGCATTTATATAGCTACACTCCTGCTGGTTTCTGCTCTTAGCAATCTGAGTATCTATGTTCATGGTAGCATATTTGTTGCATGAGTCACACTGTTAGCATACATTTACGGTATAATTTCAGTCAACTTAGTTATATTTGATTCTTATTTGCAGCAGTAGATTGAAGATTTTTATTAGCATGTCTTATGTGTTATGGATTTTAAATAGCTGGTCCTCCCTGTCAATCCATCTTGCATTCTAGTAGTATTATTCTTATTCTATCATATGTTATTGTATTGTATGCTATTTTAGCGATCACTTCATTCTAGGCATCATGTATTAGTAGTTGTATTTATTCATTTTTTGTGCATTTTGTTATTTTCATGTCTTACATACTAGTTATATTATGTGTTGAGGCTGTAACTTGTAATGCTGTGGTGAATGCTTGCACATTCAGGTGTTAGCTGGCTTTCTTTGCTTCATTTTCCACACACAATATGGCATGGCTGCCAATATTGCATCGTGGGAGCATGTGCTGGTTAGGCTGTGTATACATCACCAAGGTGGATGTCGTGTTATTCATGCATGGCTGTATGTTCTGTATTGTCTGCACATAGTGTTATGGCATGGTGGCTATTGTTGCAAGAGCACACAGTGAGATTGTTGTTACTTAGAAGGCAACACTAGCTATTCCTTCCACAGCATCTGCTGAAGCATTGCAGTTAGGATGGCACATCCTTTTAGGATAGTAGTGTCGGGTTCACCTAGGGGTCAGGAAAAGGATTGTACCAAAATGTTTGATGTAATAGAATAACTGATTATGCTTATGTTTTATTAATAGAAGGGGAGGGGTTATAAGACCACATGTGTAGGGTCCAGATTAACAATATATACTGTATATATATTCATTATATAGTTTTAGAATTGTTCCACAGCTGTTTGCTCTTTCTCTCTCTCTCACTCTCTTTTAAAGAAGACCCCTCTTAGAAATGTGTGACTGAGACAGAACTCTGCAGGGGAGTGTGGGAGATAAGAGACATTCCACAATAAATCAACTTTGGAGAGTGGACATTTATTGCCTAGCTTTTAGATAACACTGAAACTCTATGTTTGTATAGCTATAGATGCAGGGTTTTGGTAGAAAGGTAATGACGTAGTCAGTGACGTCACTAAGGCGGGACTTCGGTTTAATAAAACAACTGGAGACCTTTTGTTTGATGCAGAACGTACTCAGAAACATGCGTGCTATGTTCCTGATTGTCAACGTCTGTCTGCAATTGCATTAATAAAAGTTCTTGAATGATTTAACTAAAGATATTGTCAAAATGCTAATTTTACCAATGAACCAATGATTTACAAAGACGTAATGAACAAACCCTAACAGTAGTAAGCAAGTTCATGTGCGTTATCATGCATGCTTGTACGTAACGCTTGTACAGCCATCTTATACCCGGATGCCGCTCACTAAGCGTGACTCATATCTACCGAATTGTGCTTGTCCAAATGTGTGGGTGCTACATGAACTGTTTATCAGTCAGTTATTGTGATATCTTGTGCTACTCGAATGCCGTTAGTCCGTCGTCAGCTAAGCTTACTGGGTATTTTCCTCACTAGTAAATATTCACAGGAGTACAAGCTCATTTTAAATTGATACTTCTGCCTAAACCTAACCTTTCTTCCTCAGGTTTGAAATGATCACCTTGGTCCTTAGTATGTAAGCTGACGTGTATAGCTGTGCGGTGACGAATCAAAGCTTGCTATAGTTTCAGCATGTTGGATGGGCTGTTGATACTAGCATTACATAGCATGTGGTGGGCTTGCTAAACACCCATATGGCGATCAGTGTTTGACGATCAAGCATTCATGGTCCCTTATGGGAAGCTCTGTTAGAGCTTATTCAGACACTCTTATATGCAGGCCTATCTAGTCATTTACAGTGCATTCGGAAAGTATTCAGACCCCTCGACCCGTTTTGTTACGTTACAGCCTTATTCCAAAACGTATTAAATAAAATATGTTCCTCATCAATCTACACACAATACTCCATAATGACGAAGCGAAAACCGCTACATTCTTTTGAAAATATACTACAAATTAAAAACACAAATACCTTATTTACATAAGTATGCAGACCCTTTGCTATGAGACTCGAAATTGAGCTCAGGTGCATCCTGTTTCCATTGATCATCCTTGAGATGTTCCTACAACTTGATTGGAGTCCACCTGTGATAAATTCAATTGATTGGACATGATTTGGAAAGACAAACACCTTTCTATCAGTTGACAGTTCATGTCAGAGCAAAAACCAAGCCATGTCTGAAAGAATTGTCTGTAGAGTTCTGAGACAGGATTGTGACAAGGCAAAGTTCTTGGGAAGGGTACAGCATTGAAGGTCCCCAAAAACACAATGGCCTCAATCATTCTTAAATGGAAGAAGTTTGGAACCACCAAGACTCTTCCGAGAGCTGGCCGCCTGGCCAAACTGAGCATTTGAGGCCAGACGGAAGCCACTCCTCAGTAAAAGGCAAATGACAGCCCGTTTGGAGTTTGCCAAAAGGCATACCATGAGAAACAAGATTCTTTGGTCTGATGAATCCAAGATTGAACTCTTTGGCCTGAATGCCAAGCGTCACGTCTGGAGGAAACCAAGAACCGATCATCACCTGGCCAATACCATCCCTACTGTGAAGCATGGTGGTGGCAGCATCACACTGTGGGGATGTTTTTCAGTGGCAGGGACTGGGAGACTAGCCAGGATCGAGGCAAAGATGAATGGAACAAAGTACAGAGAGATCCTTGATGAAAACCTGCTCCAGAGTGCTCAGGACCTCAGAATGGAGCGAAGGTTCACCTTCCAACAGGACAACGACCCTAAGCACACAGTAAAGGCAATGCATGAGTGCCTTCAGGCCAAGTCTCTGAATGTCCTTGAGTGGCCCAGTCAGAGCCCGTACTTGAACCTGATCAAACATCTCTGGAGAGACCTGAAAATATCTGTGCAGCAACGCTCCCCATCCAACCTGACAGAGCTTGAGTGGATCTGCAGAGAAGAATGGGAGAACCCCCCCAAATACAGGTGTGCCAAGCTTGTATCATCATACTCAAGAAGACTTGAGATTGTAATCACTGCCAAGGGTGCTTTAACAAAGTACAGAGTAAATGGTCTAAATACTTATGTAAATGTGATTTATTGTTAATTTTTATTTAAAAAACTATTTTTGCTTTGTCATTATGGGGTATTGTGTGAATATTGATTAGGGGACAAAAACAATTTAATCATTTTTAGAATAAGGCTCTAATGTAACAAAATTTGGAAAAAGTGAATGGGTCTGAATACTTTCCGAATGAACTATATTGGGTCTATTTCTTTCATTATCAGGTTAGACATTAGACATTAGCCTTTAGTTCAAGTAGACTATTTTTAGGTTTAGGTTTTCATTATCAGGTCACTCTCACTGTGCACACTGTGCATTCTGCAGATGCATAAACTACTGCTGAGCAATTTCAGTAGGACATTAGGCTATTTAGACGAAGTGGATACTTTGCTTAGTTGCGGTTTTCGGGGTTTGTTAATTATACTGTATGTTTTATGCCATGTGATGGTATGTCATGCCTGAGCTGTGGCTCTCTGCAGCAGTCTACTGTATGGTCTTCTCTCTGTACAATGTCTTATGTTATATAAACACGTATGCCTTTTCTATTCCAATTTCAGGACGGCAAATGTGCCTTATCATGCTCCAATAGCAGGGATTCTGTTCAATTTGGGTGTCAGGACCCTTCAGCGTGCCGGCTGCTCAAGAATCCATCTGTCTGCCTACTCTCCATGGCCTAAGGAAAAGCAACAAACGTATATCAGAATACAGTATCTCTCCTCTCTCAGTAGCACAAGTTTGAGTTCACGTTAAGGCAACAGTGTTGGGTTTACATTACACTTTCCCAGAGGTCTGAATGAACAAAGTGTTCCTTCCCTTTAATTGATTTCGTAAGATCTGTTTGCATTATGGACTGTCAAATTTGGAACATTGTCATCATCATCAGAACTAAGACCACTTTGTCCTCTCTTTCATGTTATGCTGCCTGCATGCTGAGCTTGGGCAGCACCTGGCAAACCTCTGTTCAACATTGATGCTGGTAATCAGTGACAAGATACTGGAACTCATCACGGTTCTGGTTCCTTCGTCAGAGCTGAGGGCTCGGTCTGAGCTATTGGCGCCCAATTCTGAATCGGCGCTGCTACTGTTTCTCAATTGATCCTGGCTTCACTCTGATCCTCTGCTACTACGACATTAAAATTGATGTATTTTGAGATTGCGAAACCTACCTGAGTTGTTGCAGTATTGCTATATGATCATGATTGTCAGCCCGTGCATAAGTAGAATATCCTCATACACCAAGATGAGAGCTCTCTCTGCCTCCTGGGCTTCAAAAGAGCAATCTTCAGGCAATGCGAAAGGTTACCCTCAATGGATTCACATTAAGGGAAGGGTGTTCTGGTTCATACAATGATATTATTAGAGGCAGTCGTCTTATGGATTTCTACAGGATTGTTTTACGGTTGGGGAATACACTTTGCACAAATTTTTCTTTAATCATTGCATTAACCCACGATTTTCCGATTTAATTATGGACACTCACATTTCCAAACGAATAGGAAGGGTAAAGGCATGCCATTTGTCACTGCTCAAACTAACACTGGTTTCTGTCCTTTATTCCATGTTACGCTACCCGCAGTAGCGACCACTGGCCACGCTGGGCGATCAATTATTCATCACCGATGCGAGATACTGGTTTACATCACGGCTCTGTCTCCTCTGCGGGCTATCTCCTGATATGCAGAAAATTTTAATTTAGCATCAGTGCTGCTTCCATGACTTCTCTCTGTCCCTGCGTCCACACTGACGACCATGGGACGTGGTCCTGTGCTTCCTATGAATGCTATATTAGATTACAACGCCAGGGAGATTTTGGATGCCAAAAGTTAATCTGCGATTTCCATGTTTTACATAATTTGCCGTGTCGTTGTTCGGCCCACAGTCAATAGCATTGCTTTGGTGGTTATCGTAATAAAGTTCAGTGGATATTAGCACAGGTGGTTGGCTGGGTGCTTAATACTTAGGATGTATTGTAGTAGATATTTCAAGTCGGCCATAGATTAGGCTACTCATATAGTTCAGTGTTGGCACCTGTCGGTGCTTCTTTAGGGCGGCTGGGTTCAAACGGCTGAGTGGCAGGGTAGGCAGATGGTCACATGTGCCAAGATTGACGCTCATCTTGCCTCAAGCGAGGGTACCTGGCGATACGTCACAAGAGATACATCAGAGTTATACGTGGCTCAGTATGCACGTATGATTAACAATCTACTTAAGATCAATTTGCGTGATATGATTCCTTTAGGGGGTCATTCGATGATAATATTTTCAACGGCGCTTCTGCCATAGCTACACATAATGTCTGGCGTAAAGTTCTGCAGTTTTGGGGGATTGGGATAGTTTACCGCACCCACTGCCCATAGGCTATATCTTATAATGGATGCTTTGCTCCGGCAGTGAGTTACCCTGAAGGAGTAGAGCCTATATTGCGAAATCTTGCGTTATTCATTGCTGAACAAATGGTTAAACATTTTTAACGTGGCGTTTTCTTTCTGAAATTAAGCGGAGCCGGTTCAGAAAGGAAACCCGAGTGCCCCGCCTCAGTTGACCCATCAGCTGAGATGGTACCAATCAGAGGCTAGTATTAATCACCCCTACCTTATTGGGTGGGTATTTAAGCTTTACGGGTCTGCTCTCTCAACCTGCTGCTGCATGCTGCTTACCGCTACTCTGGCCTGGCTTCCTGCTCCCATCAGCAACCCAGCCTCCACCTGTTAGGTTATGTGTTCATGCAAGGGGGATTGGTAGAGCTTGCACTGTTGAACAAACGGTTAAACATATCTCTATGCAGAGTTTTCTTTCTGAAGTCGGGTAGGCTTCTATTCCCAAGGTCCTGTCTGTTAAGGCGTTAGGACTGTTCATCAGACAGGGTGGAGGCTCTGATATTTCCGTGAAGCGGTTCCGTGTGAGACTGTTTTGCGATATCAAAGAGCACAGGGAAATGGCTGTCGCTGCTATTTTAATGGCTGCAAATCTTAAAATGCTCTGCTGAGAGCATGGTAAGATTTTTCCGGACACTAAGGAGAACCATTATGTAATTTTGTCATTTGTGTGAACTACCCCTTTAAGCCTAGCTATATGCTTCTGTTCTGTGTTCCTTCACTTTTGTAGCTATTAAACTAGCATTACACTGTGCTCTTCGAAGTTGCCAAACAGTCTCACACAGTGGCACTTAATATAAATGTCAGAGCCTCCATCATGTCTGATGAACAGTCCTAATGCCTTAACAGACAGGACCTTAGGAATGGAAGCCTTTCTAACTTCTCTAGTCACGGTTCTTGTCTAAATGTGAGAAGTAAAATCATAACCAGGTAAGACAACTGGTATAAAATACATTCAGGTGTTTAAGCTTACGAGGAGAATGTTACGATTCCGGGTAGCCTAGACAGAACACATTGTTCCAGTCAGTTGTTGGATTTGAACAAGAGGTCTGCTGCAGTGGATCAGTGTTTGAAAAACCGCCCATCTTTCCTTTGGGAGGTGGCACTGTGTATCCCTGCCTGAGCTGACATCTAGCGCAACATATCTGCAAATATCATACGAGCACGAAGACCCTACCATGGTCTAGGACGGAATCATTCGAATCAATAATTTAAATCAACCCGTCCAGCAAACATGCAAAAAAATAAAAAATAAATGTCTGCTTTAATTGTATAAACACAGAAGAAATTAATTTTAATATTAATGCTCATGCCAGAGTAAGTGCTCCTGAAACCATTGTTAGAAAAATGTCTCACCAACCACAGTTCTCCACTTGGTTGGGTCCTTTCAATACTGCCCTGACAGTACAGTAAGTAGCAATGTGTCTTGTCATGCCTCAAAAAGCTACCAATAAGCATTAGCATGTTTTCCAATCAGCATGCATAAGAGCCTGGAGTTTTTACTGCTCAGATCACATGGCCATGAAAAACTCTTAGCCTTAAAGGAAAACTCCACCCCAAAAATCTTTTGGTGTTTTTTTCATTGTCCTGTTGTTGATATAGTCCCAAAATGTTTTGCGTGTGAGCAATTATGTTTAAAAAATGTTCAAAATACAGCCGGTATGATGCATTTTGTATCATATGATGCTGTGTTTTGTATCATATGATGCTAAATGCAACATACCCGATGTGATGGTAAATGTATCTTACCGTCTGTTTTTCTGTATTTTGAAAGTTGATTGCTCACATGCAAAACAAATACAAAACGATTGTTTTTGGGTGGAATTTTCCATTAACAACTGGTATATTATTTGTGCCAGGAGTTTTACTTGACCATATGGCGACAGGTAGCCTAGTGGTTAGAGCATGGGGCCAGTAACCGAAAGGTTGCTGGATCGAATCCCTTAAGTGACAAAGTGAAAATATGTTGTTCTACCCCTGAACAAGGCTGTTAACCCACTGTTCCCTGGTAGGCTGTCATTGTAATTAATATACTTTTCTTAACTGACTTACCTGGTTAAATTTAAAAATAAAACAAATATGATCTGACCAGGAAAAAAACACCCATTTCTATTTATAGCTCAACTGCATTTACCCAGAATGGCCACCACAATGTCATCCTTCAAGATCTCTATGGAGCCCCGAGACAGGAAGTAAAGTGCGGTGAGGACGTCTCCAGAGTGGACCAGGGTGTCCCCTGGGGGGGCGTGGGTGGTCTGGAAGCGCATGGCCAGGGCTCTCAGGCAGCCCTTGGTAGCTCCATGGAAGGCCTTGCAGCTCTCCAACAGATCCTGGTTGAGGTGGAGGCAGATATCTGCCTGAAGACACTCAGGGAATCCTTTTAACACCTACAGTATGTGTGGAGAAATTGAACAATTATAGGATGGAGCCAACGTGGATCACCTCTTGAGTCAACCAATTGGGTTTTATATATTTGTTTTCATAGTTATGATCACCCTTCTCAAATGGTTACGGTATCTCAAAAGTGTTTTCATCTCCTGGAATTTAAAGTAGGCTACCTGTAGTGACAAAAACAATAAAAGGATATACTTACCTTTACAATACATAGGAATGAACCTAGGTTAAACTATTCCTCTGTTGGCCCACATGTAAATTACTATGATAATGAAGTGTTTCAGTGATGTAAAGTGATGCAAATGTAACTACTTTATACACTCACACAGACTGTTCAGACCTTTTTTCACAATGAAAGATACTGTACGTTTTTAGAAACAGGAAGTACCGATGACGCGCTCAATACGGAAGTGGTCCGATGAAGCGGATGCTAAGCTACCAGACTGTTTCACTAGCACAGACTGGAATATGTTCCAGGATTCATCCGATGGCATTGAGGAGTTTACAAGATCAGTCACTGGCATAATTAATAAGTGTATTGACGAAGTCGTCTCTACAGTGACTGTACGTACATATCCCAACCAGAAGCCATGGATTACAGTCAACGTCTGCACTTAGCTAAAGGCTAGAGCCGCCGCTTTCAAGGAGCGGGACACTAATCCAGACTCTTATAAGAAATCATGCTACGCCCTCCGACAAACCATCAAACAGGCAACACGTCAATACAGGACTAAGATTGAATCCTACTACACCAGCTCTGACGCTCATTGGATGTGGCAAGGCTTGTAAACTATCACAGAGTACAAAGGAAAACCCAGCCGCGAGCTGCCCAGTGATGCAAGCCTACTAGACGAGCTAAATGCCTATGCTTACTATGCTCGCTTTGAGGCTAGCAACACTGAACCATGTATGAGAGAGCCAGCTATTCTGGATGATCACACTCTCCATAGCCAATGTAAGTAAGACATTTTAAACAGATTACCAGGATATGTACTTGGAGCATGCGCTGACCTGCTGCCAAGTGTCTTCACAGACATTTTCAACCTCTCACTGATCCAGTCTGTAATACCTACATGTTTCAAGCAGACCCCCAAAGTCCCTGTGCCCAAGAACGCCAAGGTAACATGTCTAAATTACTATCGCCCCGTATAACTCACATCTGTAGCCATGAAATGCTTTGAAAGGCTGGTCATGTTTCACATCAACACCATTATACCAGACACCCTGGACCCACTCCAATTTGCATACCGCCCCAACAGATCCACAGATGACACAATCTCTTGTCATGACTCTCATGTGAGGATCTAAAGATCCGGTTACAGCTGGATCAGCTCTACAGAGCTCTGTCTCCCTCAGAGAGGGGGGGGGGATTGATGTGGGGGTTTTATGACACCTCACGTCAATCGTAAATTGTAATGCAGCAGGCCGACTCCTTTTGGTTTCTAGTTTGGGTGATTGAAATGTCTTTGTGTCTTATGAAGAGTTTGCTGCCCAAAACTACAACAAAAAACAAAGGACACTGGGACAATATATTTCAACATCCGAATGTTGGGAATGATGAGAGATGGAATATGGAAAATGAATGTCTATTTTGTGATGTCATAAAAAGGATTAGAAAGACATTAGAAAATAAACATTGTAACTTTAAGAGCTTTCACACTGTACATATCAGGTTTACATCTAAATATTGTAAAAAATTCTATGATAAAAAAAACATGAGAATACTGTTGTGAAAATAGCAATGTGATTTTAGCCTTCTAAATGAGAATTGTGTTTCATGCAAACTTGGGCATGGCTACTGACTGGGCCCAAGTGAGCTCAGAGTTCGTGTCAACATGAGGGAACACCCTCCAAGACCAGAGTGCTTAAAAGGACTCACTAATCAAATCAAATCCAATTTATTTATATAGCCCTTCGTACATCAGCTGATATCTCAAAGTGCTGTACAGAATGAAATGTATATTAGACCAGAGAACGTGAGGTCATGGCCCACACGTTGAAATGGTTAAAACTACAAGACCAGACAGCGTGGAGCGGTGGCTACACGGCTGAAAATGGTAAGACCCTCAAACTCATAACGAGTGAAGAAGTTAAAGGCTAGACCAAACATTCACAGTCTGCATCTGTGTGTGTAAAGTAGTCTAGGATATTTGACTGAAGATGAGAGGGAAGAACAGATCCCTCTCACCACCTGAGGTATCTATTCTAATGAATGCTCCAAGACAGAAAAAGCCTACAACTAAGAAGGACATTGTGACCTCTAGTGGACAACCAGAGACTTACATCGAACCACTTCCCATAGACGGATCGAGTGGTTTCGACAGGGAAATATAATCTACTCGTAAACATATATTGCATTTCTAATCCGAATGAGCAGTTGTTAGGGTGCTAAATATTCTGGTCACGGTGAGTGTTGTTTCCAAATGTATGTACACATATGTACATACCCCTCTCTTTCCATTGTGTAACCAAACGGTCATGCTTTTGCTAGTCCACTAGGGACCTGTTTTCATTCTTTTATGTATGCAATCAATATCCTATGCTGTGTGTGTTTACATATTCTGTGTGATGATTTAGTTAGTCAGTAAATAAATAATTAAGCCAATTTGTGTATCGCTGATCCAATACTTAGGTTAGGGTTTGTGCAGATATCCAAAAATGAGACTGATGAGGTAATAATTCATAATTGACTCTTATTGATGTAAGAGATATTTATATAATCTTTAGAGTTTAAGTTGGGAGATAGTACCTCTGTAAACAACTGCTCCCGAGGTGCCCCAAATTCCTAATGAGTTAATTGTTACATTATTAATTTAATGTAGTAATAATTAAATGTAGTAGGTAATTAATTGATTAATAGCAGTCATTACATTAATAATGTCACGAAACTCTATTTCCCTCCACACTGCCCTAATCCATGCGGACAAGAGGGACACCTATGTGAGAACGGTGTTCACTGAATACCTGTACATTCCTCCAAGCTCATCCCTACGCTAAGGACCCTAGGACTGAGAGTGGGCAACAACACATCTTCCACGCTGAGCCTCAACACAGGGCCCCTCAAGGGTACATGCTTGGTGGCCGGGCATGACTCCTACACCATCATCAAGTTTGCCGATGACACAACAGTGGTAGGCTTGATCACCCAAAACGATAAGACAGCCTGTAGGGATCCTTAATCCCTGCAGCAATGTTCTAACATCTAGTGGAAAGCCTTCCCAGTAGAGGGGAGACTGTTATAGCAGCAAAGGGGGGACCAACTCCATATTAACACATTGTACTCTGTACCAGAACCCCCTTCATATAGCCTGGCTACTGTTATTTTATTGTTGCTCCTTATATTTCTATAATTATTTTTTTTAAACTACGTTGTTGGTTAAGGGTTGTAAGTAAGCATTTCAATGTAAGGTCTACATCTGTTGTTCTCGGCACATGTGACAAATAGATTTTGATTTGATTTGATTTTGGAATAAGATGTTCGACGAGCAGGTGTCCACATACTTTTGGTCTTGCAGTGGAGTTAGTTAAATAGCTTACCAAATATTTACCCGGACTATCTGCATTGACCCTTATTGCACACCATTTATTGACTCATCACATAATGCTGCTGCTACTGTCACTGTACCTCAATTACCTCGTACCCCTGCACATCGACTCGGTACTGGTACATCGCCAAGATATCTTTAGTCATTATGTATTTATTATTATGCGTTTTACTTTTCTGTTATTTCTCTATTTTCTTACTCTGCTTTGTTGGGAAGGGGCCATAAGTAAGCATTTCACTCTTCCTCTACAGCTGTTGTTTACGAAGCATGTGACGAATAAAATTGTATTTGATTTCAAAAGAAGAATATCCTTTCAGCAAGCTCATGCAGCCACATGCAAGCCAACCTGTGACATATGCCCTTAGCCTCAGCGCAAGGCACTCTTGTAATGAGAATCCGGCATGCATGTGGAAGCTCAGTGTTGGCACACAGAACACAGGAGATGGTATGGAAACTGAAACACTTCACTCAAAAACTGAAAAGAAAAGTGGTGATGATGACAATGACAAGGCTCGTGGTTTATGGTGTTGCTAATTTGTCTTCTGTCGACACATGATGGGCTATTATGAGATGTTTTGAGAGCCAAATATTATAATATATGTTTTGAAAAGCCAAAGAAAAATGTCAAGCAATTAAGCAAAAATGGAAATAGTTACAGTGCATACTTTCACATAATATGTATATAATATAATAATATATAATATATACCTCCTGCTCTTACCAGCGTAGATGTTATTCCAATCGAAAAGCAGAAATAAAAAAATAAAAACGTTTTTTTTTAAAGCATTTTGCACGAGGATCACATTGGCAAGAAAGAGGATTTAACTATGTTGGTATGCTGATTTGAGGTTCTGTTCTGTTTACCGTGTTCATGTCGATGCCGTTTGTGTAGGTCCAGGAGTGTTGGAAGTACTCCTCCAGTCTCTGCTTTAGTGGGTTGGGGATCTGATGGAAGCGGATGAACTCTCGAACCCGGAGCATCTGGGTGTGGTATCTTGCTGTGCCAGAGTACAGCCGCTGGATGATGGCTGAGACGTTACCGAAGATGCTGGCATACATGAGGGCTGAACAACACACACATATATAAAGGCAGGGGTACAATTATTTTGTGTTTTCATAATATGCATTGATTTGTACAATCAATCTCGTCAATTTAAGGACAAAAGTTACACAATGAATAGTTCAGACTCACAGCCGATCAGCATGACACAGATAGAGAAGATCTTTTCTGAGTTGGTATTTGGGGAGACATTCCCAAAGCCCACGCTGGTTAGACTGCTGAACGTGAAGTAAAGTGCTGTGACATATTTGTCCTTGATGGAGGGCCCAGAACTAGGGTCACTGTAGTTATACCTCTTGCCAATGGAGACCCCCAGATTGTCGAGCCAACCAATCTTGTGCTCCAGGTAAGGCTTCTCCACATTGCCAATGGCGTACCATATGCAGGCTAGCCAGTGAGCAATAAGTGCAAAGATGCACATGAGTAGCATTAGCACAGCAGCTCCATACTCAGAGTAACGATCCAGTTTCCTGGCCACACGCACCAATCGCAGCAGTCGGGCTGTCTTTAACAGGCCAATCAGAGTGGTAGTCTAAAGAGACAAAACATACAGTGCATATTTAACAAGCACTCCAAGAGACATGACCAGACACTGTGAAATATGTTCCACCTTTTACCAAAGAAATACTGAGTGTAAAAAACATTAAGAACACCTTGTCTTTCCATGACATAGATAGACCAGGTAAATCCAGGTGAACGCTATGGTCCCTTATTGATGTCACTTATTAAATCCACTTCAATCCGTGTAGACGAAGGGGAGGAGACAGGTTAAAGAAGGATTTTTTAAGCCTTGAGACAATTGACACATGGATGGGGAAGACAAAATATGTGCCTTTGAACAGGGTATGGTAGTAGGTGCCAGGCGCACCGGTTTGTGTCAAGAACTGCAATGCTGCTGGGTTTTCATGCTCAACCGTTTCCCATATGTATCAAGAATGGTCCACCACCCAATGACATCCAACCAACTTTATACAACTGTGGGAAGCATTGGAGTCAAGATGGGCCAGCATCCCTGTGGAACGCTTTCGACACCTTGTAGAGGTGGGGTGCCACTCAATATTAGAAAGGTGTTCCTAGTGTTTGGTATACTCAATGTATTTACTGCATTTGATTTATATGCAAAGTGTGCACTAACTTACAGTATATTAATATCACACAGCTGCATTAAAATATACTTCAGTTCGACAGATGTTTTACCAAAGTTAGCTTACACCTCTGCTTTAAAAAAGGCTGGAAAAAGAGTCAAATTCACTATTTCAACAGTAATGAGCTTTCTCAGCACTCCTCTCAACAGTATAATTCAAAGACTTAATCTTGGCGACTTTCAATGTAATGACTCTCTGGTCAAGGACGAATTAACACGGAGCTGTGATACAAGCAGCCGGCAGATAAATCCTGCTTTATTGAAGTCTGGGTGGGAGGAAGGTAACACAATGAATGATACCTAGGGAGGTTGCTGCTTGCTCTCTCATCAGCAATGGCTACACTTACACCATCGTCCTCTTTAGGGAGATCATTTATTTACTTGACAATTAATATGCCCCTGGCTGCCATTCATTATTTTTAAAGGGTCCGTAATTGATAACACTGACAGTGGTTCTAATGTACAGTGGGGTGCATAATTATTGGCACCCTTAAAGTGGAAATGACAGCATTTTCACTACATTGCAGATATTTAACAGACAATCATATCAGTCAAAAATATCAAATTCACAGTTTTTGCTACAAAACCGACTTAATAAGAGGTTTTAAAAATTGGTTCCATTTGACTCAGCATTCCATGACGTATTGTAATGATGGGGCGGTGGGTCAGATGCAGGTGCAACGATTTAATAAAGCCAAGAACGGGACACTAACATAAGGTAGAACTCCAATACACAAGAATAATACCAAATGGTGAGTGAACATGGGAGAGTGACATATAAAGGGGAGGGAATTATGAAGGTAATGTGAATCAGGTGTGAATTATAATGAGTAACAGGTGCGCGTAATGATGAATCCCAGGACCGGTGGTTAGTACTCTGGCAACGTCGTACGCCGGAGGGGAGGAGCAGACGTGACAGTACCCCCTCCCCTCTAACGTGCGGCTCCAGCCGCAGGACGACGCCGACCAGGGGGACAACCCCGAGGACGAGGAGCGGGTTGGTCCGGTTGGAGAAGGGGTAAATCACGTATGATGTTTGGGTTCAGAATGTCCTCCACTGGAACGCAACACCGCTCCTCTGGGCCATACTTTGCCCAGTCCACCAGAAACTGGAGCAGACCCCCATAACGTCAGGAGTCCAGTAAGGATCTGACAGCGTACCCCGGGCCCCCCTCGATGTCCAGAAGGTGTGAGGGACAGCATCAGCTAGGGGACCAGGAACAACTGGCCTGAGAAGGGAGACATGTTAAGAGGGTGAGATACGGTAGTGACTGGGTAATTGTATCCTGTATGTCACCCTCCGGAGAACCTTGAATGGCCCCACAAACTGGGGGATCAGTTTCTTGCAGGGCAGGCAGAGTGGGAGGTTCCTGGTAGAGAGCCAGACGCGATCCCCAGGATGGAACACAGGGGTCTCACTGCGGCCAAGGTCACCGAGGCACGGGAAGCGGCAGGAGCTTCCCTGCTGGAGCATTCCGGGGGGACTTGGTTTGAGCACACACGGAACAGGAGTTGACATACCGTGTAACATACTGCACCATGGTGGGCCACCAGTGTTTCTCAGTGAGGGAATGGATGGTGCGAGAAATACCTGGCTATCCAGCGACAACAGCTGTGTGCCCAGTTCAGCAGCCGATCCCTTATCCCTGTGGGAACGTAGATGCGCGTGGGAGGATAATATCTGGGTGCAGGCTCCCTTTCTATAGTCTGGCGAATGTCCATATCTATGTTCCAAACCACTGGACCCACGACTCAGGAGGATGGGATTATGGGTGCCCTCTGGACAGAACCCTCTCCAAATTGTAGATACGGTCTACCTCAAACACAAAAGATAGCATGGGATCTGTGTTTCAGCAAAGGGGCAGAGGTGAAACGCCCCTTGAGGAGACGAAAGGCCTCGTCAGCTGCTGGAGGCCAACCCAACCTTGAGGAGGGAGGTGAGAGGGCGGTGACGGCGCTGAAGTTCCTGATGAAGTGGCGGTAAAAGTTGGCAAACCCCAAAAACCATTGTAACCTCTTGGTGGTTGGGACTGGCCATGACCTTACCGCATCTACCTTCTTGTCCTACATCCTCACTCCCTGCGGGCTGATTTGGTAGCCCAAGGAGGAGACAGCCTTCTGGTGGAATTGGCACTTCTCCGCCTTGACGAACAGGTGGTTAGCCAAGAGGCATTCCAGGACTGCTCAAACGTGAGTGATGTGATCTTCCAGGTTGGTCGAGAAGATTAGGATGGCATCGGTGTAAACAGTCACCTGACGTCCTACCGTGTCTCTAAACACCTCATTGACAAATACCTGGAACATTGACGGAGCATTGGCTAAGCCAAAGGGCATAACCAAGTACTCGTAGTGACCAGACATCATGCTGAACGCCGTCTTCCACTCATCCCCTTCCGGATGCGAATGAGATTGTAGGCACTCCGCAGGTCGAGTTTGGTGAAGAACCGGGCCCCACGGAGCTGCTCGATGGCACCAACGGGAGAGGGACGATATTTTGTGGTGATGTCATTGAGTCCACGTTAATCGATACAAGGGTGTAATCCCCCCTCCTTCTTGGCCACGAAGAAGAAACCAGCCGACGCAGGGGGCGTGGACCTGCGGATGAAACCATGTTGAAGCGCCTCTTAATTGTAGTCCTCCATGGCCTGAGTCTCAGCCCCCGAAAGAGGGTAGATGCGTCTGCGCGGCGGTGTAGCACTGGAAAACAGGTCAATGGCATAGTCCCAGGGGCGATATGGAGGGAGAGCGGTAGCGCGGGTCTTGGAGAATACCTCCCTTAGATCCTGATATTCCTCCGGGATGTTGGGCTGGAGGGCAACCACAGCACTCTCAACCGATGTGGAACCACAGGGGACAGGGAAGCAGGTCTTCCGGCATTCAGGTGACCAGTCAGTGATTCTCATCCCTGACCATGAGATGGTAGGGTTTTGGCACTAAAGCCAAGGTAGGTGATGAAGGGGATGTTTTCCTGGTGATTGGGCTCCACGGTGAGGGTGAGTGGTTGGGTGATGTGTGTGATTGTTCTGGATCCTAGAGGCCGACAATCAAGACCTTGAACCGGAAAAGGAGAGGAGAGTGGGTATGTAGTAATATTGAGAGAGGAGGCAAGGGTCTGATTCATAGTCACCGGAATCCACTAAAGCTGTGGACACAGGGAATGAGGGACAGTCAGCCAGAGTGAAGGGTACTACAAAGAGTCTAACAGGAAGAGCAGTAGATGGAATACTCACTCATGGTCCAGGTGATGTAACATCACGTGACTGTCCCTCTGCTCTAGTGGATCCCTGATTCTGAAGTAACAGACACAGCTGGCGCTTGGGCCCTCCCTGGCCACAGTACAGACAGAGTCCCAGCTGTATCCATCTGAGTCGTCCACCGCTGGAAGGCATGTGACCCCTACCTCCATGGGTTCAGGATCTGATCCCGAACACTCGCCGAAAGAGGGAGAGAAGCGATGAAGATGCCGATGCTCCCGAAGGAGGTTATCCAGATGGATGGCCATCGCAATGAGTGCGTCCAGGGTGAGGATGTCATCTCGGCAGGCCAGTTCCGTCTGGACCTCCTCAAGCAGACCTCCTCTAAATAACGTGCTGAGCGCTGGAAGCTGCTATTGTCCGGATGGTAAGCGCATACTCAGCAGCCGTCTGATTCCCCTGCTGGAGCTGAAGCAGACGCTAACCTCCCTCTGCCCTCCGAGGGATGATCGAAAATACATTTAAACAGAGCCATGAACCCCTCATAAGACTCAAGCTCCTCCTCTCCTCTCACCCAGATGGCCGTAGCCCACTCCAATTCCCGCCTAGTCAGCAGAGAAATAACCGTGGCAACCTTAGATCTCTCGGTGGAGGTGGCTCCCATCTGATGTGTGAAATAGAGGAGGCACTGAAGGAGGAAGCCACGGCATTTGGATGGTGTCCCGTCATATTTCTCCGTGAGGGATAGACGGGCATCGCTGACCTGAGCGGGTTACCAAATGGGCTGGTGTGCTGACTCGTTGGGTAGACTGGCTCTAGAATATCCTCCGCTGACTCGTTGGGTAGACTGGCTCTAGAATATCCTCCGCTGACTCGTTGGGTAGACTGGCTCTAGAATATCCTCCGCTGACTCGTTGGGTAGACTGGCTCTAGAATATCCTCCGCTGACTCGTTGGGTAGACTGGCTCTAGAATATCCTCTGCTGACTCGTTGGGTAGACTGGCTGTAGAATATCCTCCGCTGACTCGTTGGGTAGACTGGCTCTAGAATATCCTTGGCTGTTGAGACGTTGTAGACTGCGGAGAACATCTTCCATGGCCGTCCCCAGTTGAGCCAGCTGATCATGGTGTTGACGAAGAACGTCACCTTGTTCATCAATCGTCTGGGAGATGTCCGGTTGTCCTGCTGCTTTCATTCCATATTTTGAGTTGGTATTCTGTAATGATGGGGCGGTGAGTTGGAAGCAGGTGCAACGTTTTCATAAAACCAAGAACACGACACTAACGTAAGGCAGACCGCCAATACACAAGAACGATACCAACTGGTGAGTGAACATAGAGTGTGACATATAAAGGGGAGGAAATGATGAAGGTAATGGAGTCCAGGTGTGAATCATAATGATTAACAGGTGTGCATAATGATGAGTGCCAGGTGTGCGCAATGATGAATCCTTGGACCGGTGGTTAGTACTCTGGCAACATCATTGGCTGGATGCAGTTTAATGCACGATTAATATAGTTCACCAATACATTTCTTGGTAGTCCAAAAAATATTGTTATTAGGTTGTAAATCACAGCTGGCCTGGTACATTGTTTGCTGCCTCCATTCAGGATCCACTGTTTCAGTTTACATGATTCAATATTTAGGACAAAAACGGACTAATGTAACTAACTCTGGGAATGTCAATACAATCAAACTAGCAAGGGCAATGATCACAAGTCAGTCATAACGTGGCTAATAGGTTAGCATATCTATTTATGTAGCACGCTAAATACACAGAGCCTAACATTAGCTACAGTAGATAGCTAGCTATCTGCTAGGAGGATGTCATGTCATTGGAGGAGCAGATGATTGACTGATGTTTCCCCTGATATCATTTTTTGGTGGCTATACACAGCTAGAGATGCAGGTGTCATTTGGTTAGCTAGAAAGAATTTGAACGACTGTTATCACAGTTAGCATATCTCTTGCATTTTCAAATTCACTGTTCATCTACTCCGACTTCAGCGTACTCTCGTCTGAGTGTGCCAGAGTGCAGAACAACTGATGAATTTAAAAATGAACAACACCCGCTGAATATGACCGGTATAAGTAAACGTAGGCAAAAAAAAAAAAATGTGTTAGTCATGACCGCTCTAGATAACATGTAAACAGCCTAACCACCTTTGCTAGGGTGAATAAAATGGTCAGAGTGAGGTGTTCTCTCGTTTGTGTCTGGAAGTAGCTAGATAGCAAGCTAGTCAACTTTAGCCAGTTAGCTTGGGTGCTTGCTTGGGACAAGCAAAAGGATGAGTAGGCTACAGCTGCAGAAGGACAAGTAGGATACACTTACCCATTGCGTATCAGTGCAATTTTGACTGCCAGCTAGCTGAAAATGTTTGAGAGGGTTTATCTAATGTTGCTTTGTTAGATTTTAGCTCATCTTGCTCTGGCTAGCATTAGTTGTTGATGTGCATAACTGAGAGAGCCTACATATTAATGGTTGTTTGATAAAAAGGACTTTAAAGTTCCCAGATGTAAGAGGACTCCCACGGTATTTACTGTACATATTTTCAGAAATCCATTCAGGTGTATTTTGTGGCTTTTGGCTAATGCGTTCTAATGATCTAAAGTCGCGCTGTTGCAACTGCCTGGAAACACACAGTCCAGTTTAAAGTGTATGATGGCAGGCCAGTGTGGCAAATGGCTTGTTTGCATAAAGGCCTACTCTAGCTCTGATTGGCTATGGCGCACTGGTCTGCGTAGACTCCAGTCCTGGACGAGACAGAGGTTTTTATTACGTTTTCTTTACTGCAATGTCTATTGATTGTCCAAATGCACGGCCGCATTCCCACTCTATATTGTTATAGAATATTCACAAATGCTTTGGTATACGTAATTCCCAAACATTCTAAGAATTTATGAAAATGTGAAAATGACCATATCTTAGTGCTCACTTGTGAGATTTTTTTAAAGTGTCATATTCTTCCTGGGGGTGTATATGAATAGATCTTAATAAGATGTCATGTTGCTAAAAAAGACTGTATAAAATAAATAATACAAATACTGAGCTAAACGTCCTCTCACTGTCAACTGCGTTTATTTTCAGCAAACTTAACATGTGTAAATTTTTGTATGAACATAACAAGATTCAACAACTGAGACATAAACTGAACAAGTTCCACAGACATGTGACAAACATAAATGGAATAATGTGTCCCTGAACAGAGGGGGAGTCAAAGTCAGTCAGTATCTGGTGTGGCCACCAGCTGCATTAAGTACTGCAGTGCATCTCCTCCTCATGGACTGCACCAGATTTGCCAGTTCTTGTTGTGAGAGGTTACCCCACTCTTCCACCAAGATACCTACAAGTTCTCTGACATTTCTGGGGAGGAATGGCCCTAGACCTCACCCTCCGATCCAACAGGTCCCAGACGTGCTAAATGGGATTGAGATCCCGGCTCTTCGCTGGCCATGGCAGAACGCTGACATTCCTGTCTTGTATGAAATCACGCACAGAACGAGCAGTATGGCTGGTGGCATTGTCACGCTGGAGGGTCAAGTCAAGATGAGCCTGCAGGAAGGGTACCAGATGAGGGAGGAGGATGTCTTCCCTGTAACGCACAGCGTTGAGATTGCCTGCAATGGCAACAAGCTCAGTCCGATGATGCTGTAACACACCTCCCCAGACCATGATGGACCACTCCACCTCCAAATCGATCCCGCTCCAGAGTACAGGCCTCGGTGTAAAGCTCATTCCTTCTACGATAAACGCGAATCTGACCATCACCCCTGGTGAGACAAAACCGCGATTTGTCAGCGAAGAGCACTTTTTGCCAGTCCTGTCTGGTCCAGCGACGGTGGGTTTGTGCCCATAAGCGACATTATGGCCGGTGATGTCTGGTGAGGACCTGCCTTACAACAAGCCCTCAGTCCAGCCTCTCATAGCCTATTGCGGACAGTCTGAGCACTGCTGGAGGGATTGTGCATTCCTGGTGTAACTCGGGCAGTTGTTGGTACCATCCTGTACCTGTCCCGCAGGTGTGATGTTCGGATGTACCGATCCTGTGCAGGTGTTGTTACACATGGTCTGCCACTGCGAAGACGATCAGCTGTCCACCCTGTCTCTCTGTGGCACTGTCTTAGGCGTCTCACAGTACGGACATTGCAATTTATTGCCCTGGCCACATCAGCAGTCCTCATGCCTCTTTGCAGCAGGCCTAAGGCACGTTCACACAGATGAGCGGGGACCCTGGTCATCTTTCTTTTGGTGTTTTTTAGAGTCCTCTTTAGTGTCCTAAGTTTTCATAACTGTGACCTTAATTGCCTACCGTCTGTAAGCTGTTTGTGTCTTAACGATCGTTCCACAGGTGCATGTTCATGAAATGGGAAACTGTGTTTAAACCCAGTTGGATATAGGGGGCGCTATTTTAATTTTTGGATGAAAAACGTTCCCGTTTTAAACAAGATATTTTTTCACGAAAGGATGCTCGACTATGCATATAATTGACAGCTTTGGAAAGAAAACACTCTGACGTTTCCAAAACTGCAAAGATATTGTCTGTGAGTGCCACAGAACTGATGTTACAGGCGAAACCCAGACAAAAATCCAATCAGGAAGTGAAACCGCCTCATGCCAATGACTCCTTATATGGCTGTGAATGAGCTACGAATGAGCTTACATTTTCCAAATTTTCCACAAGGTGTCTACAGCATTGTGAAGTCTTTTTAGGCATTTCCCTTGAAGAATGGCTGTAAGGGACCATATATGGCATGTGGTCACATGTTGTCTCCCGCAGAAAACCTTGTGTAAAATACTGAGGTAGCTATTTTTCCAATCGCTTCTTATGAGAAACCAACTGCCTCAACGTATATATTATCAAATACATATGTTAAAAACACCTTGAGGATGGATCCTAAACAACGTTTGCCGTGTTTCTGTCGATATTATGGAGCAAATTTTGAAAAAAGTTTAGCGTTATACTTGAAGTATTTTTCGGTCGATTTCTCAGCCAAAACTGATGAACAAACGGGACGTTTTTCGCCTACAAAAATATTATTTTTGTAAAAAAGGAACATTTGCTATCTAACTGGGAGTCTCCTGAGTGAAAGCATCTGAAGTTCTTCAAAGGTAAATGATTTAATTTGGTTGCTTATCTTATTTTCGTGAAAATGTTGCCTGCTGCCAGCAGAGCCTAGCATAGCATTATGCCATGATAAATTTACACAAATGCTTGTCTAGCGTTGGCTGTAATGCATATTTTGAAAATCTGAGACGACAGTGTTGTTTGATACTAGCCATCCCGGATCCGGGATCGTGAATACAGCGTCTAGCTCATTACCATAACGCAACGTTAACTATTCATGAAAATCGCAAATGAAATTAAATAAATATGCTAGCTCTCAAGCGTAGCCTTTTGTTAACAACACTGTCATCTCAGATTTTCAAAATATGCTTTTCAACCATAGCAAAACAAGCATTTGTGTAACACTATTGATAGCTAGCGTAGCATTTAGCATAGCATTGAGCGGGCAACATTTTCACAAAAACAAGAAAAGCATTCAAATAAAATAATTTACCTTTGAAGAACTTCGGATGTTTTCAATGAGGAGACTCTCAGTTAGATAGCAAATGTTCAGTTTTTCCAAAAAGATTCTTTGTGTAGGAGAAATTGCTCCGTTTTGTACATCACGTTTGGCTACCAAAAAACCCCGAAAATTCAGTCATCAAAACGCCGAACGTTTTTCCAAATTAACTCCATAATATCGACTGAAACATGGCAAACGTCATTTAGAATCAATCCTCAAGGTGTTTTTCACATATCTCTTCGATGATATATCGTTCGTGGAAGTCTGCTTTCTCCTCTGAATCCCATGAAAAAATGCTTGCAGCTGAAGATTACGCACCAATTTCAACAAAGGACACCGGGCGGACACCGGGCGGACACCTGGTAAATGTAGTCTCTTATGGCCAATCTTCCAATGATATGCCTACAAATACGTCACAATGCTGCAGAGACCTTGGGGAAACGGCAGAAAGTGTAGGCTCGTTCCTGGCGCATTCACAGCCATATAAGGAGACAATGGAAAACAGCGCCTCAAAAATTTTGCTCACTTCCGGTTTGAAGTTTCATCTTGGTTTCGCCTGTAGCATCAGTTCTGGGGCACTCACTGACAATATCTTTGCAGATTTGGAAACGTCAGAGTGTTTTCTTTCCAAAGCTGTCAATTATATGCATAGTCGAGCATCTTTTCGTGACAAAATATTGCGCTTAAAACGGGCACGTTTTTTTTATCCAATAATGAAATAGCGCCCCCATAGTTTCAAGAGGTTAACAAAAGGCTAAGCTTGTGTTTGAATATATTTATTTTCATGAATAGGAAAAGTTGCGTTATGGTAATGCACTTGAGGCTATGATTACGCTCCCGGATACGGGATTGCTAGTCGCTATTAACAATGAAGATCTGTGAAGTTATTTGGATTTTTACGAAATATCTTCAAAAGACAGGGCCCTGAAAAAGGGACATTTCTTATTTTGCTGAGTTTATATTTTATGCTACAAATTTTTTATTTATTTCCTCCATACATAATCTTTCCAGATCCTGGATGTCCTTTGTTTGCACTCATGGAGTACACTCTTCAATTCAAACCACAGGTTTTCATTGGTGTTAAAGTCCGGAGACTGAGATAACTATTTCAAATTGTTGACTTTGTGGTCAATTAACTATTTATTTTTGGATTTTGATTAGCGCTTTTGTTTAGTGCATATTGTCTTGCTGGAAGATCCACTTGCAGGCTAGTGTCAGCCTCCTGGCAGAGGCAACAAACTTTTGGGCAAAAATGTCCTTATACTTGGTAAAGTTCATGATGCCGTTGACCTAAAGCAGGGGTGCCCATCCCTTTTCCTGGAGATCTACCGTCCTGTGGGTTTTCAGTCCAACCCTAATGTAACACAACTGATTCTACTAATTAGCTGCTCAGCAAAGAGCTGTATTTTCATGTTATCTGACCATACAGTAGCACCGCCTGCAGTTTGATAAGCGGCATTGACACTTTGATTGGAACCGGTGCGATGGTCAGATGACATGCAAATAGAGTTCTTTGGCCAAGCACACCAGTGGTGCAGAAAAGTACCTCATACTTACAGTACTTGTTAAACACTATATATTTTTTAGAATACAACATAGCTCAGTATTTGATTTGGATTTTATAGTATTCTTTCCTAATCTTTATCAAGGGTGCCAATTATTATGGACCCCGCTGTATGTGTGGATGAGACTTTGGTGTGTGGCCGTGGGAATGTTTGTTTGTTGAATGGGTAGAAATGTCATTGTTTGAGCTGCGGCGATGCTGTAATTGTGTGAAACAGATCAAATTGAAACATTGAATGAGCAGCTGTTAAGTCTGGACATTCTTTGATGCTTTCTGTAGCAGTTCTCGGCTGAGGAACAGACTGTAGATGTACAGCGTGTCTTTCAAGCACTGCGCTCATTTACATATCCCTGCCTGGCCCCCTTTAGCTGTTTGATCTAGCTCCACATAGCTAGGGCTTATAGTAGCATTACAGGTCCGTTACCAATAGAAAATAGCCTCCTCAATAAAACTATTCAGGGGATGCAAGACAGGCAAAAACACACAACTTTCTTTCAAGCTATTCCCACTGAGCAAAAGCTTGTTACTAAGTACAAGTACAAAAATATGTACGTAATATTACTAAAAAATGAATTACTAATTTAGTTAAAAGGAAACAACGGTCAGTGTATTATTATAATTTTTTTGCCGAGCATACTACCACATTTTCCTACACAATAATACATATAAAAATACATTGCATAGTCTCAAGTCTACAAAAAATATTACTGGAATACCTACAGTGGAATACAAACAATACAAACAATGTTATGTATAGTGTGTTGTGCAGCCAGCAGGGTATAAGCAACTGAAGCATGGCGGAGAACTTAAACACAGCACGGGAGCCTGCTGGCTTGGTTACAAATCTCCCTGATCATTACTGTCTTAGACAAAAACTTTACTTTGAAAGGGCAAATATGTGAATCCATTAACCCTTCAGGTTGTGACAAAATAGCTCCCTACACCTGGTTGCTGTTGGTCAATAAAGAAAACTAATATAAATGGTCAACAATTACCCTTAAATAAGCTGTAGCTCTACAGTACTAAAGATCCTGTTTCAATTTCATCCAAAACATACATTAAAAAAAATATTTGAAGGTAAAAAAAAATGGAGACAAACCTTGGTGGCAAACCTTGGTGGCATAGATAGAAGACAATGGGGGTAAATTTAACATTGAACGGTTTTGGTTTATTACACTGGTTTAAATTTTGGTTTGTTGTCAATATTCAGTCTGACTCAGCAGCAGTAGAAAAGGTGATTATGGTTTATAAGCACGAGCTGTCTCTCATGTTCTGGTGTGCCAACAAAGCATGATAAAGCGCTGAAGTGGCTCCAGACCCTGAAGGGATATTCCCTCATAAATAAACAAGCCAGCCTGCCTCCCAATGGGCCTTTCACATCTGCATGTAAGCTGTGCACACAGCGCTGCTGACTCTCCCCTCATTTAAATGCATCATTGATTGCCATTTGTAAGCCATTAATCCACGTAAATGGATTTTGAAATGACGGCCATTCAGAAGAAAAAAAAGGCAACATGCAATTTAATACAGTAATCCTTTCAGAGACGAGACAGAGAAATGCAGGCTTTAAGTAGTAGCCCATAAAACTGAGCTTAGTAAATGGGAAAAGAATGGGAGCACTGCTAAAGTGATATGCAATAAACCTCCCAGAGAGAAAAACACAGGGAAAGACATGCATTAGGGACGACTTACTTCATCTGATCCTGAACCGAAGATAAGCAGGTCAAAGGGGATCGCAGCCACCATGTCTATAAGGAACCAGCCTTTGAAGTATTGAATGGCAATCTTCCCTGGCTGGCTGACCACTTCCTCGTTCAGATTCACATAGGTGGTTCGGAAGTTGATAACAATGTCAACGATGAACATGATGTCCACCATGAAATCCACCACGTTCAGGGGATTGCAGGAGTATCCACACTCGCGCCTCATTTGCTCCTCGCGGTCATTGAGTAGGAAAGCAGCAGAGTAGGGAGTAAGAATGGCTGTGTAGATGACCAGCAGCAGGATGAGCCAGTCCCACATAGCTTTGAAGGGACTGTAGTGGAGGATGGTGAATCTGTCCATGCGTGGAGTCTGGAGCTTGTATTCTGGAAGGACATCAGCGCCAAGTGACAGTACCTGTAGTAGCAGAGAGAGAAGTGGCAACCACTAAGAGCACTAAAACAGCAACCACGAAGACAGCAACCACTAAGAGCACTAATTAACTAGGCTTCTGATAGAAATAAAGTTTTACTCTGTAGATATGAGTGTCAAACCTTTGTCAGAATGGCAAAATATTAATCTAACAGTTTAACCAGAGTCTGCTTTTAACTCACTTGACTCAGTTAACCAGAGAGTAAATGCTGCACAGTCCTCTACTCTCAATTGACAGACATGACAGTTGCCTCTGTCTTGGGATGTGAATCATGTGACTTCCAATATAGATGTGTTCCACAGGATCACTGCCTTACCGTCTCACATTCTGGCAGTAAGTGGTAGTAAATTAATCTATTGACTTTGATTAATTTGATATGATACAATAGTATTGAAGGAGGATAATCAGGTAACGTATCCTAGCCGTACATCTTTTGAAAAGACTACTTTGTGCTCTTTTTTAGACATTAGTAGTAGTGCTCGATTCATAACAATGGTATAGATACAACAGACAGTGTCCAACGTTCAACAGCTTGGTTAACATCTCTGTAAGCTTTTCTCCATGGTTGGACTCTATGGCTTATTATGGTTATTCAAGCAATGTTGTAATCTAATAGCCAGTGAGTACGTGGCTTTCCTCTCCTCTGGATCCTAATGAGCTCTGACAATTATGGATTCTTAATTGCATCCCGACAGCTACTGATGTGAAAAACCCGTTGAATGGCCAACTCAAGGTACAGCAACACAGAAATGGAGAGTTCAGTAGGATGATGGCTGTATTTATGACTCAGAATGGCTTGTCCCTTCTATAGATTGTCATTGTCAGGAGTGCTTGGTTTTCACCTGTCAAAGGAAAGCTTGGTTTTCTATCCTACAGACTGTGCTGAGGTTTGTCACTGACATTAATGAGACGACAGTCACTGTACAGCGGTTAGTTGTCCTAGGCACAAGCAGAAGAGTTTCTGCTACACACTACACTGCTGGACTTGTTTTTCCACAGAGCACAAACCTCAATTCATTGAGGATGCCTAAGCAGCCATTAGCGCCAAAAAATAATCATATGTGTCAGGCATTCATTAGGTACATGTCTTATTTTCTGCATGATGTAACAGGAAAGTTGTACGAAAAAATAAAAAAATATTTTAATTTGATTATACCAACAAATGTTACAACAGTCAAATGTGCTTTCCATACAAATGGCGTCAACTGTCTCACCTGTGTGACTTTTTCAGTGACGTTGTGCGTTCTGTCCTTGACCTTGGGTGCTATGATAGTGTTTTCTGACGATGGAGGAGATTGTGCCTTATTTTCGTTATTCCGCTCTGTGAAGTTGAGCGCAATCAGCGGGATCTTGTTGATGGTGCTGTACTTGTTGATGTTGGACTCCGAGGTGGAACCCAGCAAACTGGACTTGAAATGATTGAACGGACCTAGAACGTGAAGAAAACCCAAAGGAATTGACTATAGAGAGAGAGGTGGTAATACAGTATAGCACAGCTCCAGTAAAGAGCATGCAGTAGTATTCATGGGAAGCTGACAGAGCTGATCCCCCCCCAATAAAGCAAAATGGCTGTCTTTCATGCAGGTGTTGGGTGGGGATGGCAATATGAGCAATCAGTTGAGGAAGCAGGCTTTCATTCAAGAGGTGTTGATCAATCATCAAAAACATTTAAAATAAGCTGACATGACAAAAACGTTACCACACCTAAATGTCTAAGTCACAACACATTCTCAAGTGCAGCACTTCCATTGAGAGTAGAATTTCAGGGCGAAATAATCATAATTGAGGGCAATTGTCTTGATTAGGATACATGCTTCAAACGGTCCAGTGCACATCAAGCATGGTCAGAGAACACATCGTTACCTCGGATATAGCGACCATTGTCTAAAAGCAGCATTATACAGGTGAGAGGAAGAGAGAAATACATAGTACTGTGGATGCAGATAATGCTGACGTAAATCTGTGATAGCATACTATCATACACAATTATTGAGCAAGGAGCATTCTCTATTCACATAGATGACAATAGCTCTGTCCCCCATTCTAAATCTAGGTACCACAAGGCTTTCATTAGACATTTCATTATCCTACTTTACCTTCACTTGCGTGTCGGTCCCTGAACATGCTCTTGGAGTTGCTGAAGCCTTCTATGTCGTGGACGGAGGACGCTCGCCTCATGCTACTCCCGCTGATGCTGCCTCTGGAGATGGTGTGTGCCAGGCAGGTGGTGGATTGGTGCGCCTCCGTCTGGTACAGCCTTTCCCAGGGGTACTGCTTGGGAGAGGAGTGGCTCAGGGGTCCGGGTCCATGCAAACTGGCCTGGGAGGAGTGGTGGCTGGAGCTGATGAGGGCCCGTGTGTCTTTGGCATTGGTGGGGCTGCAGTTTTCCTTGGTCGGAGGTGACTGGAAATTGGTCAGAGCCACCGAGGAGGAGGGTGAGTCCACCATGACGGCATCTGGGTCCTCTTGTGGAAGAGACTGTTTGTTGGAGACCAGACTCAAGGCAGCCTGGCGGAATCGGAAGAATCGTCCCTTTCCTAAACAACAGAAGATGTTGGACGTGTTTATTCCTGCAGTAAACAATCAACTGAAGAAGTGACACAAAAGTATGATTTTAGACTTCAAAACAGAATGTCAAGGATCTAAATCACAAGCAATAGCAACAACTCTTCAGTCAATTCAGTCACATTTTCAATTAATGCAAATCTCATTACCGTTCTTTGAGTTGGAAGGTGCACTTTCATTTCTCTGACTGTGTGGAAATCTATAATTAGATTACCTTATATGTGTTCATGATCAAACAGGGGAAGGAAAGCAGGAGAATCAACCTTTTCATCCAATGGCATTCAGTGGTACGTGACTGAATCACCTTGGTTGGCTCATTACCCCTCAGTGCATAGTGTGCATACTGCAGTTATGCCTATCATATATGTAGTGTTCTGTCTTCTTTGATGATTCATTAATTCAACTTTGATCAACTTTGTACACTGCAGGGTATCATTATCCATCATACCGCGTTCAAGGGTATACTGTAAGTTGAAACACTTAATTTAACTGAGAGAGTTGGTGTGTCCTGTCCAGTATCCCATCTCATGTGTGCCCACTGTCCAGTAACATCTTCAGAGAGGACACACAGGCACAATATAGACTCCACCTTGGGAGGGAACTGTAGTTTAGGATCATTAGCAATGGAAGAAGGGTTGAAAGTGAGCCCCAGGCTCACTCATGAATATGAGGCAGCCATCGTTCAGCACCCTCCATACATAATGTTACTGCCATCTGTTTCCATTCTCCGGGCCACATGCGCTGATGTTACAACAACCCTAACACACAATAAAGCCATCATACTCAACAGGGCTCTTGGACAGGTCTCTGAAATAGCCCCTAATGGCAGGAGGTCTGCAATTTACATAGTGATACATGCCTCAGTGTCTATATTGTAGGTGTCTCCGTTTACAATCATATTAGATGCCTGAGGGAAGTAGGCGGAAGAGGGAAGACTTCTGAAGTTCTGCTTGTTTCGACTGCCCCTAAAAACCAACTAATCTCTTTGAAAAGGGCCTACAGTTGAAGTCGGAAGTTTACATACACCTTAGCCAAATACATTTAAACTTTGTTTCCACAATTCCTGACATTTAATCTTAGTAAAAATTCCACGTTTTAGGTCAGTTAGGATCACCACTTTATTTTAAGAATGTGAAATGTCAGAATAATAGTAGAGAATGATTTATTTGAGCTTTACTTTATTTCATCACATTCCCAGTGGGTCAGAAGTTTACATACACTCAATTAGTATTTGGTAGCTTTGCCTTTAAATTGTTTAACTTGGGTCAAATGTTTCGGGTAGCCTTCCACAAGCTTCCCACAATACGTTAGGTGAATTTTGGCCCATTCCTCCTGACAGAGCTGGTGTAACTGAGTCAGGTTTGCAGGCCTCCTTGCTCTCACACACTTTTTCAGTTCTGCCCAGAAATTTTCTATGGAATTGAGGTCAGGGCTTTGTGATGGCCACTCCAATACCTTGACTTTGGAAGTATGCTTGGGGTCATTGTCCATTTGGAAGACCCATTTGCGACCAAGCTTTATCTTCCTGACTGATGTCTTGAGATGTTGCTTCAATATATTCACATAATTTTCCTCCTCATGATGCCATCTATTTTGTGAAGTGCACCAGTCCCTCCTGCAGCAAAGCACTCCCACAACATGATTCTGCCACCCCGTGCTTCACGGTTGGGATGGTGTTCTTTGGCTTTGCCATCTAGAAATACAATTCTAGGTCGCAAAGCTAAAAGGGGAGAAGATGCGGAGAAAAAAGAAGGATTGGATCCTGAAAAAGTGGCAACAATAACTGGTGAGTAGTGGGGGGGCAGGTCAGAGTTTGGGAAACCCATTCTAATTCTATGTATGTATTATTTGTAGTCTTGTAAGCTAAGCCAGAGTCAATATCTTCAGTCCTAACTCAAATAAAAATTTCTGGCTGGGTCATTTGAACTTTGGAGAATTATTTATGACACATTGAACTTATCTAATTTGAACAATTCTAGGTGGCAAAGTTAAAAGGGGAGAAGATGCGGAGAAAAAAGAAGGATTGGATCCTGAAAAAGTGGCCACAATAACTGGTGAGGAGGTTTTGTTCATCGGTATTCAGCCCCTATGCTATGAGACTCTAAATTGAGCCGGCTCAATTCAGCTGCATCCTGCATCCTGTTTCCATTGATCATCCTTGAGACATTCCTACAACTTAATTGGAATCCAGCTGTGGTAAATTCAATTGATTGGACATGATTTGGAAAGGCACACACCTGTCAATATAAGGTCCCACAGTTGACACTGTATGTCAGAGCAAAAGCCAAGTGATGAAGTCGAAGGAATTGTCTGCAGAGCTCTGAGACAGGATTGTGTTGAGGCACAGATCTGGGGAAGGGTACAGCATTGAAGGTCCCCAACAACACAGTGGCCTCCATCATTCTTAAATGGAAGAAGTTTGGAACCACCAGACTCTTCCTAGAGCTGGCCTCCTGGCCAAACTGAGCAATTGAGGGAGAAGGGACTTGGTTAGGGAGGTGACCAAGAACTCGATGGTCACTCTAATATAGCTCCAGAGTTCCTCTGTGGAGATGGGAGAACCTTACAGAAGGCAGTACTCCACCAATGGGGCCTTTATGGTAGTGGCCAGACGGAATCCACTCCTCAGTAAATGACACAAGACAGCCCGCTTGGAGTTTGCCAAAAGGAACCCAAAGACTCTGAGATCATGAGAAACAAGATGCTCTGGTCTGATGAAACCAAGATTGATCTCTTTGGCCTGAATGCCAAACGTCATGTCTGGAGAGAAACCTGGCTCCATCCCTACGGTGAAGCATAGTGGTGGCAGCATCATGCTGTGGGGATGTTTTTCAGCGGCAGCGACTGTGAGACTAGTCAGGTTTGAGGGAAAGATGAATGGAGCAAAGTACAGAGAGATCCTCGATGAAAACCTGCTCCAGAACCCTCAGGACCTCAGACTGGGGTGAAGGTTCAACTTCCCAAAAAACTATTTAATACATTTTAGAATAAGGCTGTAACGTAATAAAATGTGTAAAAAGTAAAGGGGTCTGAATACTTTCCGAATTCACTGTATATTTTGAGAATCATTATCACTATCATTGCTAGCATAGCTGACATTAGCTAGCTAGCTACCAACTAGCTAGCTGGCTAACAATACCCTACCTCAATAAAACTTGGATTTGGCTTGGAAACACGATAACATTTCAAAAGAAGTCAAATAATTAGTAAGAAAACCATTTGTCATGATTGTGATGACACCAGGTTGACTTTAGATGAAGAATAACTTTAGCTAGCCAACTAAGATTGAGGGGACCACTAATATTTTAGCTAGCTAACATTAGCATTGCCGGTTATTTTTTTACCAACTTTGCCTGTAACAGTAATGGCAACATTACTATCTCTCTAAAGTAAATTTGACGACGTCATAATATGGCAAATTTGTTTCCTACTAATTACTTGCATACTTTGGCAATGCCATCGTATTTCCATGCCACTCTAAGTTAGTGTCAACCAAGGTGCAAACCATGTCTAGGTCACAAATAAATATTGGATGCAGCTATTGTGGTACTAGCTAACTCATATCTGGCTGCAACAGTGTACTAACTAGCAGCAACAAACATCAAACCAACCCAGGGCCATAGCAACTGCCTGAAGCTAATCCAATCTGGATCCAGTTAGTCTACATCTGTAAAGAATAGAATTAGCTTCCAAAGGATATTACGTTCTTTCTCAAGCCATGCTAATGATTGAAGGATGATGACAATCGTTGACCCTGTTGTTCTGTTAGACAAAGTGCACAGCTGGGTGCCAGACTGATCCCCTGGTTCCCATAAACGGATGCCGGGACCTACCAGATGGAGCAAAGGTGGGTATCATAACATGTCCAGCAATGTCATTGCAATGGTTTAGTGACCTTAAAATCATTTCATTCACCGTTCACTTGCGATTTTCACAGCTTGTCAGGCAAGATCTCAGAATAAAAGTGTTATGCGACACAAGTACCCTTGTGACACCTCCTCCGTTGTTGCCAGTCTCCCTCTGCAACAGATTTCACAGGCTCATCATTTGTACAAATACAGAAAGTAACCCTCTTCATTACTTTGATGCATTTGATAACCCAATTGTGAAACAAAATTGATGTAAACTGATATTATTCTTAGATGCGTATAATGTCAAACCATTTACAAGCCTCACCTCCAGCCTCACCTCTTCCCTGCTCACCAATGGTTGTAGATGGGGAGATCAGAATTGGGTAGGTTTAGTCTGACTTGTTCAAACGTCATCATATGTAATACGTATATGACACACAATGTACTATCTTAACTGCCATTGGTACTGTAATAGAACAGTGATTATGTGTGTATGTGTTCATATAAACATGTATGGAGCCAGCACATGGGGACTTGCAAGGGGGTGTGATGAAGTCCAGACTGATAGACATAGGCTTGATACTGTCTGAATGGCGAGAGACCTGGCACTCGGCATAATCATTTTAGTAGACACAACTTTTACCTGTATTGTCTTTTTAAAATAATTTAATTGAATGGTATCAGTCAATATGGGGAGGGAGAAACCCTGTGTATTCTGCACCAGGATCAGGGAACTCCTGTTGTATAAGGGACATCACACAGGAAGGTATATGACCACTCTGACATGTTTGACAAGGTAGCCCCATTACCAGCAGATAAAATGTCGATAGGCACATTATCTGTATCGGCTGGGAATAACAATGAAATGTACATATTGTTATATTAGCAAAACACTGCTTCTACAGTATGGTATCATGTAAAGAGTTGTTCATTCTACATGGACCTGGCACTACATTTGAAAGTTATCAAAACACTTAGCTTACAATAAGCAGGAAATCAGGAATCCTTCAACTAGAATGAAAGAAAACATGGGAATTTTGGGAAAATTACTGTAATTTTGCCACCATACCCCTACATATAGCTTTTTTGGTAGTAGCCTAGCCCAGCTATGCCTCTGTAAGATGTATAGTACTGGTTAAAGACATGCTCTGGAACTTTGGTGACTACTAAGTATCTATGAGCAGAATTACTGTCTTACCTCAATTAGCCACAAAATAACTAGTTTAGAAGCAACTTCTTTGCTGGAAGCTGTCACTATATTTTCCCCCACGTGGGCCATCCACCGAGCAATTCGATTTCAGCCAATGAGCTTCAGCCCCTCGCTATATGAGTGACACCTAGCATGATGTGCCCACAGCAGAGCAAGAGAGGGAAAAATGACCTGTGATGTAGTACGCAATTTACAGGGATCACTTTTGGCTTGTGAGTGCAACTTTCAGTACTTCTGGCTAAAAAGTATAGAAATATACCAGAGAATCTCTTTAATATCATGGATCATACAGATCATGATGATGAGATCAAATGGACTCATTGCTGCTTCCACACCGATCTCGACAAACCATTTCTGGATGGACAGCGCTTTGTGCACGGGGGCATTGTCATGCTGATACAGGAAGGGGCCTTCCCCAAACTGTTGCCACACAGTTGGAGGTACAGAATCATCTTCATTGGAACTAAGGGGCCTATGTCACACCCTGACCATAGAGAGCCCTCGGGGTTCTCTATGGTGTAATAGGTCAGAGTCTACTCACGCTGCGCCTTGGTCTGCTCATTTCTACAACGAACGTGACAGAATATCCCACCATTACAGGACCAAGCAGCGTGCCCTGGAGGAAAAGCGATGACGCCGGGGTCCACGGCCACAGAAACCCCAAGATCTTTTTTTGGGGGGCACAAGGGGCGGTCGGTCGAGCCGAGGAGAGAGCCAGAGACCGTCGGGGAGTTGATGGAGCAGTGTGAGGAGGGATATTGGAGAGAGATGTTGGTTAGGTGTATTCTACAGCAAATTTGCCCTTCTCATCCTGTGCCGGCTCCCCACACTCGCCCAGAAGAGCGTGTCATCAGTCCGGTGAAACCTGTGCCGGCTCCACGCACCAGGCCTCTAGTGCGCCTTCCCAGCCCGGTACGTCATGTGCCGGCTCCCCACAGTGTGTCATCAGTCCGGTGAAACCTGTGCCGGCTCCACGCACCAGGCCTCCAGTGCGCTTTCCCAGTCCGGTACGTCCTGTGCCGGCTCCCCGTACTCGCCCTGAAGTGTGTGTCACCAGCCCTGAGTCTCCAGCAATGGTCTACAGTCCAGAGCCTCCAGTGACGGTCCACGGCCCGGAGCTTCCTGCGCCGGTGCCATGGCTGGAGCCTTTCTCTGCGCCAGTGCCCAGTCCAGGCATGGAGTCCAGTCCCGCTCCATGGCCGGAGCCTTCCTCTGCGCCGGTGCTCAGTCCAGGCACGGCGTTCAGCCCGGCTTCATGGCCGGATCCGCAGTCTGAGCGGGTGCTACGTCCCGCACCGGAGCCGCCACCGATGATAGCTGCCCACCCTAACCCCACCCCATCTAGGTTCAGGTTTTGTGGTCGGAGTCACGCCCTGTCACGCCCTGACCATAGAGAGCACTCGGGGACCTCTATGGTGTAATAGGTCAGAGCGTGACTAGGTTTTTTTCTAATTATTTTAGTTCTATGTTGGTGTGTGAGTATGGTTCCCAATTGGAGGCAGCTGAATATCGTGACCTCTAATTGGGGATCATACTTAGTGTGTCCCTTTTTGCACCTGCGTTGTGGGATATTGTTTCTGTTTAGTGCTATGTGCGCTACGAACTGCACATTTGTTTATTCTTTGTTTGAAGTTTCACCTCAATAAATATGTGGAACTCTACTCACGCTGCGCCTTGGTCCGCTCATTTCTACAACGAAGGTGACAGCCTAGCCCGAAACATGAAAAACAGACCCAGACCACTTTTTCTCCTCCACCAAACTGTACAGTTGGCACTATGCATGGGGGCAGGTAGCGTTCTCCTGGCATCCACCATACCCAGATTTGTCCGTCGGACTGCCAGATGCGTGATTCATCACTCCAGAGAACGCGTTTCCACTGCTCCAGAGTCCAATGGTGGCGAACTTTAGACCACTCCAGTCGACGCTTGGCATTGTGCATGGTGATCTTAGGCTTGTGTGCGGTCCTGTTCTGTGAACTTTTGTGGCCTACCACTCCGCGGCCGTTGTTGCTCCTAGATGTTTCCATTTCACAATAACAGCACTTACAGTTGACCTGGGCAGCTCCAGCAGGATAGAAAGTTGATGAACTGACTTGTTAGGAAGGTGGCATCCTATGACGATGCCATGTTAAAAGTCACTGAGCTCTTCAGTATGGGCCATTCTACTGCCAATGTTTGTCTATGGAGATTGCATGTCTGTGTGTTTGATTTTATACACCTGTCAGCAATGGGTGTGGCTGAAATAGCCGAATACACTAATTTGAAGGGGTGACCACATACTTTTGGCCATGTACTGTATGTCATGTAATAGATTGGCATCATCACTCTTATGGTCTGTAAGGAAGATGTCTCTCTAGGTTCTGCCCTGTGGATTAACAAGTAGGTAGGTGACAAGGTTGATGGTTCCAGCAGTTTACAAACAATAGGTCTAACCCATCATTGAGTGTATCTGTTGGGCCAAACATGTTGTTCGTAAATGGCTGGAACCATCTCCCCAGATGGCCATCTACCTGCCTGGGTTTTCACACCGACAATTTTCAGTTGTACACATTACAATACAGTGTAGTCTTTTGTCAGCTGATGCTCAGTCAGTTTTAAACAACAGATGTCTCTAATTGAGGTTATGTGATGGCTCATCAGTGATTCTATATAAGCGGCAGCAGCATAGAGTTTACTTGATTCATCTATGCCTCCAGCATTGCATGGGCTGATGACAACTCTGAGAAGAAATTGAAGATGATGCTGAGATTGCTAGTGGTTATTAAATTGATTGATCATATCACAGAAATGACAAATCCACTAACACAATCATAGCCAAATCTTCTGTAAGGTTCACATGAGCAAAGTACTAGGTTTGAGAATAGAATCAGAATATTGATCCTGAATATCTAGTTGTTTACATGATGGTAAACCAGGTGCACAGCTTTATGTGCAAATTCCCACTCTTATTTTTCATAAAGTTTTGAAAGGCTCTGCATTTATCTGGCTCCAGGTCATCTATAAGTATTTGCTAGGTAAAGCTCCGCCTTATCTCAGCTCACTGGTCATCATGGCAGCACCCACCCGTAGCACGCGCTCCAGCAGGTATATTTCACTGGTCATCCCCAAAGCCAACTCCTCCTTTGGCCACCTTTCCTTCCAGTTCTCTGCTACCAATGACTGGAACGAATTGCAAAAATCACTGAAGCTGGAGTCTTATATCTCCCTCACTAACTTTAAGCATCAGCTGTCAGAGCAGCTTACCGATCATTGCACCTGTACACAGCCCATCTGTAAATAGTCCACGCAACTCCCTCATCCCCATATTGTTATTTATTTTTTTGCTCCTTTGCACCCCAGTATTTCTACTTACACATTCATCTTCTGCACATCTATCTCTCCAGTGTTTAATTGCTAAATTTTAATTATTTTGCCACTATGGCCTATTTGTTGCCTTACCTCCCTGATCGTACTACATTTGCACACACTATACCGTAATTTCCGGACTATAAGCCGCTACTTTATTCCCACACTTTGAACCTCGCGGTTTATACAATGACGCGGCTAATTTATGGATTTTTCCCGCTTTCACAAGATTCATGCCGCCAAAAAACTGAGCACCATCACATAATGTGACGTAAATCGAGCGCGCTCAAACTTCCCATCATTCTGATTACGGTAGTAATTTTGTCACCCTCATTATGGCAAAGACACGGAGAAATGCATATGATGCAGCTTTCAAGTTGAAGGCGATCGATCTGGCTGTTGGAAAAGGAAATAGAGCTGCTGCATGGGAGCTTGGCCTTAATGAGTTGATTATAAGACTTTGTAAACAGCAGCGTGAGGAACTGACTCAGTTTAAAAAGACAACAAACCTTTCAGAGGGAAAAAAAGCAGATGGCCCAAAGTATTTGCAGCCACTCGACATCAGTGTAAATCGTGCATTTAAGGTGGCGCTCCTTGTTCAGTGGGAGGCTTGGATGACAAGTGGGGAGAAATCCTTCACTAAAACGGGCCGCATGTGAAGAGCAACTTATGGTCAAGTCTGCCAGTGGGTCCTGACAGCTAGGAGCATTGTCAAAAAATCCACTATCATCAACGGGTTTCGAAAGGCTGGACTGCTGCGTGTTGAAGGGGCAGCATGAGCTCAGCGGGGTATTTGCCTCCGGATGAAAGTGACGAGAGCGACAATGAAAACGATCCAACATCGGATGAAGCAATTCTGAGGCTATTCAACTCCGACACCGAAGGAGATGACTTCAGTGGTTTCAGTGCACAGGAGGAGGAAGATAGTGACCATTGACTTTACTGGTAGGCTACTGTTTAATTTTTGTTACAAGCCGTGTTTCGTTAAAGCCTATTTATTTTTGTTACAAGCCGTGTTTCATTAAAGCCTATTTATTTTTGTTACAAGCTGTGTTTCGTTTAAAGGCCTATTTATTTTTGTTACAAGCCGTGTTTCGTTAAAGCCTATTTATTTTTGTTACAAGCCGTGTTTCGTTTAAAGGCCTATTTATTTTTGTTACAAGCCGTGTTTCGTTAAAGCCTATTTATTTTTGTTACAAGCCGTGTTTCGTTTAAAGGCCTATTTATTTTTGTTACAAGCCGTGTTTCGTTAAAGCCTATTTATTTTTGTTACAAGCCGTGTTTCGTTTAAAGGCTGTGTAAAGTTCATTTGTTTCAATGTACCGGTAGGCACCTGCGGCTTATAGACATGTGCGGCTTATTTATGTACAAAATACATAATTAATTCAGTGGGTGCGGTTTATATTCGGGTGCGCTTAATAGTCCAGCAATTACGGTATATAGATTTTTCTATTGTGTTATTGACTGTACGTTTGTTTATCCCATGTGTAACTCTGTGTTGTTTGTGTCGCACTGCTTTGCTTTATCTTGGCCAGGTCGCAGTTGTAAATGAGAACTTGTTGTCAATTGGCCTACCTGGTTAAATAAAGGTAAAATAAATAATATATATATATATATATTTATATATATATATATATATATATATATATATATTTTGACAGTCCTCTATCGTAATCGCTCCTCTTTCACCCCAGCTGCCACACTAACCCTGATTCAGATGACCTTGATTACAGAGACATAATTTATAGATCGGCAGGTAAGGGTGCTCTCGAGCGGCTAGTTGTTCTTTACCATTCAGCCATCAGATTTGCCACCAATGTCCCTTATAGGACACATCACTGCACTCTATACTCCTCTGTAAACTGGTCATCTCCTTATACCCGTCGCAAGACCCACTGGTTGATGCTTATTTATAAAACCCTCTTAGGCCTCACTCCCCCTTATCTGAGATATCTACTGCAGCCCTCATTCTCCACATACGACACCCGTTCCGCCAGTCACATTCTGTTAAAGGTCCACAAAGCACATACATCCCTGGGTCGCTCCTCTTTTCAGTTCGCTGCAGCTAGCGACTGAAACCAGCACTCAAACTGGACAGTTTTATCTCAATCTCTTCATTCAAAGACTCAATCATGGACACTTACTGACAGCTGTGGCTGCTTTGTGTGATGTATTGTTGTCTCTACCTGTTTGTAACATGTTTTGTGCTGCTACCATGTTGTGTTGCGACCATGTTGTTGTTATGTTGTGTTGCTACCATGATGTGTTGTCATGTGTTGCTACCTTGTTATGTTGTTGTCTTTGGTCTATCTTTATGTAGTGTTGTCCCTCTTGTTGTGATGTGTGTCTTGTCCTGTAGTTATATTGCAGGAGGCCTTTTGCCTTTTGGTAGGCCTTCATTGTGAATAAGAATTTGTACTTAACTGATTTGCCTAGTTAAATAAAGGTCAAATAAAACATTAAATAAATGTAACACTTTGGAGTATGCTAAAGACATTTTGTTTATGCTCTCTTTCCACAGGAGGTGGACAACAGCAGTCATGAACCCCCAGTCCCGCATCCACCACACCTTGACCTTCCTGTGGGCTTCCTGGGGCCTGGCAATCCCCTTTTCATAATGGAGTGACAATCATCGAGCTAGAAGGACATTATGTAAAGATGTATACATGTAAATACTATTCAAAGAGACAAAGTACATTTTTTCATAAAACAATCAGTGGACTTTATGTACAACAAATGCAGTCACATACACAGTGCTTTCGGAAAGTATTCAGACCTCTTGACTTTTTCTACATTTTGTTTCGTTACAGCCTTATTCTAAAATGGAATAAATACAAATAAATACATCTACACACAATACCCCATAATGACAAAGCAGGTTTTCAGAATTTTTTGCACATTTCTATAAAAAAAAAAAAAACGAAAATACCTTATTTACATAAGTATTCAGACCCTTTGCTGTGAGACTTGAAATTGAGCTCAGGTGCATCCTATTTCCATTGATCATCCTTGAGATGTTTCTACAACTTGATTGGAGTCCACCTGTGGTAAATTCAATTGATTGGACATGATTTGGAAAGGCATATAGGGTCCGAGCAAAAACCAAACCATGAGGTCGAAGAAATTGTCTGTAGCGTGCAGAGACAGGATTGTGTCGAGGCACAGATCTGGGGAAGGGTACCAAAACATTGCAGCATTGTAGGTCCCAAATAACACAGTGGCCTCAATCATTCTTAAATGGAAGAAGTTTGGAACCACCAGACTTTTCCTAGAGCTGGCCTCCTGGCCAAAGTGAGCAATTGAGGGAGAAGGGCCTTGGTCAGGGAGGTGACCAAGAACCCGATGGTCATTCTGACAGAGCTCCAAAGTTCCTCTGTGGAGATGGGAGTACCTTCCAGAAGGAAAACCATTTCTGCAGCACTCCACCAATCAGGCCTTTGTGGTAGAGTGGCCAGACAGTAGCCACTCCTCCGTAAAAGGCACATGAAAGCTCACTTGGAGTTTGCCAAAAGGCACATAAAGGACTCTCAGACCATGAGAAACAATATTCTCTGGTGTGATGAAACCGAGATTGAACTCTTTGGCCTGCATACCAAGAGTCAGGTCTGGAGGAAATCTGGCACCATCGCTACGGTGAAGCATGGTGGTGGCATTATCATGCTGTGGAGATGTTTTTCAGCCACAGGGACTGGGAGACTAGTCAGGTTCGAGGGAAAGATGAACTGAGCAAAGTACAGAGAGATCCTTAAAACCTCAGGCTGAGGCGAGGCTTTACACCACTTCAGCCGTGGTGTGAAGTCAAGGCGTTTCAAAACTTTCCGAATGCACTGTACTGTATGTCAACATGGGCTTTCATAAGACACCGAGACTTTTATAAAGCTACGGCCGCAGTAAACTCTCACATTGTAATGTCCCAAATGAAAAGGATTTACACACATTTGTAAAGACCAATCTTATATGATTATGGCCTAATTCCTATAAGGAAGCACACAACACATGTGATTCTTATACAATTCCTGTGTTTCTCACATATGTGACAATATACACTGTCAGACATATAGTTCTGTATAATGCTTGCGTATGAATGTGGTGTACTTCATATAAGACACTTATCTGATTCATAGAGACCCTTTCAAAGGTTCCATACGTTGTACGTACATTTTTCACACATTAATCATTATCCATACATTATTCATGCTATCGAATATCCCTGCAATACAGTGGGTAGGAGTTAGGTTGAGAAGTTATGCATTTTATAGTAAACGAGGCCTGTGATATTTCCATTGACATTTTGCCATGCTGACTGCAAATGCACACCCTGCTGTGTCATCATCTGCTCTCGTTTTTTTCTCATTTGATGACCCTAAGCGCAGAGCTTCTACTCCAGCCCTCGCTGCTCGAATCATCTGTGGACCACACGTCCTCTCCCTCGGCTAGTCTAATGACGAGCAACACAATGTATAAGTTGATTTTCAACATGGGAAGCTAACTACTAATAGACTTGTGATTTTTTGGGGGGATTTCACATGTACATTTGAAGTAATAGAAAGTACTGGTACCGCTAATCCTGTAGCTTTATCAGATGAATATTTGCATTAGGTACATACTGTAGCTACTATGTGAGGTATTTTCTTTTTTGATTCATCTATTTTTATAAGCTAGCTTGCAATAGCCAGAGCCATGTATTTCATGTTTCTAAATACAGTATTGCTAGGGGGCAGAGTGTCATGGCCTCCTGCTTCACGTGCTCCGGCACATGTTTAGTTTTCATTCAACTGGGACTGCTTGGTATGAATGGTCACTTGCAGATAGAAGCTTTTGATTTATGAATGGTAGGGCAGAGACCACTTGATCCTCGCTGAGCCTTCTGAATTATTGGATTTATGTGCCTGTTTTAGTGTATTACTCGTGCTTATGTCAAAATGCAATGTTCCCAGTTCTGTTTGGAGAACACAGTTCCTGTGTGTTTTGTGGAAACGTCAAAAGAGCAGAATATTTGAGAAGCAAGAAGAATGGGAATTGAATTTTGAATGTGCTTTTAGATTCAGCCCCATTAATTTACAGTATTTATTTCCTTTGGGAAAGAAGGGCATGCGGCTGCCTCTCTGCTTTATACCATTAAGCCTTCTACGGGTCATTTACTCAAAACACATACATTTTCCATTTCTCACAGCAGCTATTAATCCGTCACAATAACTCAGTATGAAATTACAATTAAATGGTTCAAAGAGGAAGACATAATGAGAGGAAAGCTCTTTGGTTGCACCCAGTGAATCTAGTTGACAATAGAATCCTAAATTAAAATAATTGATTGTATTTTATGTGAATCTATACCACTGTAATTTCCCCACAAATAGCATAGCGGAAAGATACATTTTCATACGGTGCAATGCATCTCTTTTCCTGGTAATGTGCAGCTGTTCTATTTGCTCAGGTCTTGGTGACATCTTGGAAAAAATCCTGAATGTGGGTTCTGTGTGCAGACTTTGTGAAGGAGGGATTATGCTCTCACTTGCACGTACTATTGTGCTAGTTGCTATGATACCTGGAGATCGTACAGTATGTATGGGATCATAATTAGCTCCCCATGGTCCCTAAAATCAATTTGCAAGGAAAGCATATTTGTATGAGGCCAATAACATTGGGCCTATGCATTTATGTCCATAAAATGGATAAAGCATAAGTGTGCCTGTGGTATCTGTCTACTGATCTGTCACACCACCTGCGTATCTGTCCCTTCCTTCTTTGGCACTTTTTCCCTTCAGTGAAGACCTCTAGTACGGAAGAAGTGATCAGCTCTGATTAGTCATGTTAAAAACACACACACACACACACACACACACACACACACACACACACACACACACACATACACATGCGCACACCCACATGCACATACGGACGCACACACACACACACACACACACACACACACACACACACACACACACACACACACACACACACACTAGGGTTGCAAAATTCCAGGACCTTTCAATAAATTCCCTTTCTTTTTCCAGAAAACCAGGGTATTTATTGAAAGTTCACAGAATTTTTGCAACCTGACACACGACACACACAGAGGAAACACAATCCCCACCGCCTTGGGTGCAGTGTTCAGGATTCATGCTGAACCAAGCGGAGGGCTCTGCCTTGCTCAGTGAGAGGAGATGCTCGGGAACCTTCAATCAGAAGCAAGCAGAGATGTCTTGTTGACATTTACACCCTCTGACACACAGCAGTGGAGGAGATGGTAAAGAGACACAGCTCCCAGTTCAAACACCACTGCTCTGTTATCTCTATTTAAAAATAAGAGCAGAGATGGCAATATTCCACATTCGTGGAGGCCAAATAAATGGTGAAATAAAATGGCCATGCAAAAGCTCTCCTGCCGCTAAAAAGTGCATCTGTGCTAATTTATCCTATGGAAGCAGCTGGTCAATAGATAAAGCCCATTATCTATTCGTTTGAGCTTTCTACTCAGTTTCGTTGTGAAAAGAAACACAATCTAGCGATCTGTCTTTCAGATGTTAAAAGAACTGTCCAGTGAAAATATCACTTTTAAAAGTTCATATTCTGTTAATTCATACACAAATTATGTTGTATATTCCCTAAATAGGGAAAATGGCACTTCACACCTTGCAGAAAATAGTCACTTTCAAATTCGCCAAAGTTCCAAAACATCTCTTTAATCTGTTTGAAAATGACACCAAGCTCTAAACCCTTTGTTTTCATTCGGCTGGGATTGCTTGGTATTTGTGGCCAAAGCATTTACTTGCTTTGGTTTAAAAAATGCTTGCTATTTCCTCATAGAACATGATGTCATGTTAGCTCATTGGCTGAGCTGGCCAATCAGCGGTCTACTCGCATTCATATCTTTATGACTGGCATACACATACATGGCCCACACTGTTCTATTGTTGGGGTAAGCCCACACCATTCCAACACAGAAAAGCAGCTTTTTAATATATTTAAATACTTTTTTTCTGGAAGGAAAACTATTTCACTCATATTATTATTAATTATTGGTAATATAATTAATTAAACACTGGACAGTTACTTTAAGCTTTGTTCCACTTTAAGCTTTGTTCCAACTTGCTTAATTAGCCTCTTGCAGATGTAGACGAGGATGAGCATGAATAATCGCAATTAGTGGAATCCTCTTGTATAATTGCCCTTCTATTGAAGTGGAATGTGTCTTTCGGAACTGGTAGGAAGTCAATTAGGGCTTCCTATGGGATGGGCTCCTTGATCTAGCTGCAGTCCTACATCATTACATAGGGTTGCGTCCTAAATGGCACCCCGTTCCCTATGTAGTGCACTACCTTTGAGTAGTGCACTACGTAGGGAATAGAGAGCCATTTGATGCACATCCCTTCTGTATTGGGAAGAGTCAAAACAACTGTAATATTTCATATCCACATTACCAGTATACCGAGCAGTGCAGTGCATCGGGTAAAATACTCACCGGAATCAGTTCTTTCCGGGGATGTGTGGTTCAGTTTCTCTGTCGAGTCGCTGCTTCCTTCCTCAAGGACGTAATCAAAGTTTAGGATGAACAGCATCACTACGCCTTCCTCGTTCTTCACCGGGATTATGTGAGTGTAGCACTGGAAGTCTGACCCTGGAAGAGAAATAGTAAACCTGCCATGTCTAAAAGGTGACGTACCTCATGCTCTCCTTCCATATTTGAGCTCCACTACAGTATAACTTGTAATCCGTGTTCTTGCATACGCCTGCTACTGAACCTGAGCAGGCACCTTTTTAATAATAATATAGCGCTGAGGGTTGGATACTTTCTAAAGCCCCCGAGGAGAGAAACAATTACTTCGACATTATTATTATTATTATTCCAACCATGATTATTGGAATAATAATAATTATTATTATTATTCCAACCATATTATTCCAACTATGCTGTTAGTGCAATTGATCATGTAATAAGATGTTGCTATCACCTCTTAGGGCTAAGTGTTCATCATGAATCCCCAAGCTATATGCTAGTAAGGCAGTTCGCGGATTCGACAGGGTCACTGATTGGCCAAGACGGCACTAGATAAGTAGCGTGCTTTATGCGATTAAAGGCACAGTGGTGAAACATGTTGCCCTCAGACTATCCTGCATTTGCAAAACATTGGCCGAGAATGCAGACATCTGAGGCACGTGGGAGCAGCAAGCTACAGCACACATATCAGGCCAGGGCTTCACAGTGTACACATAGAATGTGCCCAAATGGAACCTTATTCCCCTTACAGTGTACTGCTTTTGGCCAGGGCTCATAGGGTTCTGATAAAAAGCAGTGCACTAGGGAATAGGGTGTAATTTGGGAAACATAAGACTGAAAGGACTACGCTTAGAACAGAGTCATACCAGACCTAGTGCTGCTGAGCTGCCTCCTTAAGTGAAGGAAGAATGTAATCGGGTCCTGTGTGTGGCTGGTGTAGAGAATCAGGTGCAGGACAGCAGAAATGATTAATCAACGTACTTTACTCAAAATACAAAAATACAAGGCAAATATACGAGCCCACAAATAACGGACTGATTTACAAAGAACAATCACTCCCAAACAAACATAAGGAACAGAGGGTTAAATAATAAACAGGTAATTGGGTGAGTGAAACCAGGTGTGTAAGATTAAGACAAAGCAAATGGAAAATTAAAAGTAGCTAGAAAGCCGGTGACGTCGACCGCCAAACGCCGCCGAACAAGGAGAGGGACCGACTTCGGTGGGAGTCGACCCCCCCCCTTGACGCGCGGCTCCAGCAGTGCGCCGACATCGACCTCGGGGACGACCCGGAGGACCAGGTACAGGGCGATCCGGATGGAGACGATGGAACTCCCGTAGCAACGAAGGGTCCAAAATATCCTCCACCGGCACCCAGCATCTCTCATCTGGACCGTACCCCTCTCACTCCACGAGGTACTGAAGGCCCCTCGCCCGACGCCTCGAGTCCAGGATGGCTCGAACAGAATATGCCGGGGCCCCCTCGATGTCCAGAGGGGGCGGAGGAACCTCCCGCACCTCAGACTCCTGGAGTGGACCAGCCACCAACGGCCTGAGGAGAGACACATGGAACGAGGGATTAATACGGTAATCTGGGGGAAGCTGTAACCTGTAGCATACCTCGTTCTGTCTCCTCAGGACTTTGAATGGCCCCACAAACCGCGGGCCCAGCTTCCGGCAGGGCAGACGGAGGGGCAGGTTTCGGGTCGAGAGCCAGAGCCTCGCTGCGGTGATGGTCGGCCCCCGCCTTTTTCCGCCTCACGGCCCGTTTTAGGCGTCCCAGGCCTCCTCCCAGCACTTAAACCATCCGTTCACTGCAGGAGCTTCGATCTGGCTCTGATGCCAAGGTGCCAGAACCGGCTGATACCCCAGTACGCACTGGAAAGGAGAGAGGTTAGTGGAGGAGTGGCGGAGGGAGTTTTGGGACATCTCTGCCCAGGGGATGAACGCCTCCCACTCCCCCGGTCGGTCCTGGCAATATGACCGCAGAAACCTACCCACATCCTGGTTTACTCTCTCCACCTGCCCGTTACTTCCTGGGTGAAAGCCTGAGGTGAGGCTGACCGAGACCCCCAGATGTTCCATGAACGCTCTCCAGACCCTGCATGTGAACTGGGGACCCCGATCAGAAACTATGTCCTCAGGCACCCCGTAGTGCCAGAAGACGTGTGTAAACAGCGCCTCCGCAGTCTGTAGGGCCGTAGGAAGACCGGGCAAAGGGAGGAGACGGCAGGACTTAGAAAACCGATCCACAGCAACCAGGATTGTGGTGTTGCCCTGTGAGGGAGGAAGATCCGTCAGGAAGACCAACGAGAGGTGCGACCACGGCCGTTGTGGAACGGGTAGGGTTTGTAACTTCCCTCTGGGCAGGTGCCTGGGAGCCTTGCACTGGGCGCACACCGAGCAGGAGGAAACATAAACCCTCACATCCTTGGCCAAGGTGGACCACCAGTACTTCCCACTAAGGCAACGCACCGTCCAACCGATGCCAGGGTGACCAGAGGAGGGTGACGTGTGGGCCCAATAGATCAACCGGTTGCGGACAGCAGACGGAACCTACAGGGGCCCAGCTGGACATTGGGGGGGATTGGGGTCTGTGCGTAACGCCCGCTCAATGTCCGCTTCCAGCTCCCACACCACCAGGCAAGAGGCTGGAAGTATGGGAGAGTGATCAATGGATCAATCGCTCCTCTGTGTCATAAATCCGGGACAGTGCGTCTGCCTTAGCGTTCTGGGAACCTGGTCTGTAGGACCGAGTGAAAACGCGTAAAAAAAACATGGCACACCTTGCCTGGCGAGGGTTCAGTCTCCTCGCTGCCCGGATGTACTCCAGATTGCGGTGGTCAGTCCAGATGAGAAAAGGGTGTTTAGCCCCCTCAAGCCAATGTCTCCATGCCTTCAGAGCCTTGACAACAGCCAACAGCTCTCGGTCCCCCACATCATAGTTTATCTCCGCCGGGCTGAGCTTCTTCGAAACGAAAGCACATGGGCGGAGTTTGGTGGTGTGCCTGAGCGCTGAGAGAGCACGGCTCCTATGCCAGCCTCGGACTCGTCCACCTCCACTATGAACACCAAAGAGGGATCCGGATGAGCCAGCACGGGAGCGGTTCTCCCTTCAGCAGTGAGGTAATGGGAGCTGCTATCTGATCAAAACCCCGGATAAACCTCCAGCAGTAGTTGGCAAACCCTAGAAACCGCTGCACTTCCTTTACCGTGGTGGGAGTCGGCCAATTACGCACGGCTGAAATGCAGTCACTCTCCATCTCCACCCCTGAAGTAGAAATGCGGTACCCTAGGAAGGAGACGGACTGTTGGAAGAACAGACATTTCTCAGCCTTGACGTACAGGTCATGCTCCAACGGTCGACCAAGCACCCTGCGCACCAGGGACACATGCTCGGCGCGTGTAGTGGAGTATATCAGAATGTCGTAGATATACACCACTACACCCTGCCCGTGCAGGTCCTGTAAAATCTCATCAACAAAGGCCTGGAAGACTGATGGAGCATTCATCAACCCGTACGGCATGACGAGGTACTCATAGTGCCCTGAGGTGGTACTAAATGCCGTCTTCCACTCGTCCCCCTCGCACCAGGTTGTAAGCGCCAGCACCAGGTTATAAGTGATCCTGAGATCCAATTTTGTGAAGAAGCGCACCCCGTGCATTGACTCGATCGCAGTGGCGATGAGAGGCAGCGGGTAGCTATACCTCACTGTGATCTGATTGATCCCTCGATAGTCAATACACAGGCACAGACCCCCATCCTTCTTCTTCACAAAAAAGAAACTCAAGGAGGCAGGTGAATGTATCCCTGCCCCAGGGATTCGGAGACATATCTTTCCATAGCCGCCGTCTCCTCCTGTGACAGAGGATGCACATGACTCCTGGGAAGTGCTGCGTTTACCAGGAGATTTATCGCACAATCCCCCCGTCGATAGGGTTGTAATTTAGTCGCTCTCTTCTTACAGAAGGCGAGAGCCAAATCGGCATATTCTGAGGGGATGCGCACGGTGCACTGATGGAAACCCCCACACACCTCCCTGCGCACTCTCGTGACCACCCCTTGAGAGCCCTCTGTAGCCACGAAATAGTGGGGTTATGACAGGCCAACCAGGGTAGGCCCAGCACCACGTGAAACGCAGAAGAATCAAAAAGGAAGAGACTGATTCTCTCCTTGTGACCCTCCTGCGTAACCATGTCTAGTGGAGCGGTGGCCACCCTAATCAGCCCTGACCCTAATGGTTGACTGTCTAGGGCGTGCACAGGGAAGGGCATATCTGTTCCTAGGCCGTCATTGAAAATAAGAATTTGTTCTTAACTGACTTGCCTAGTTAAATAAAGGTTAAAAAAAATATCCACAGGAACAAGGGGGATCCTTAAACTACGGGCAAATGAACGATCAATAAAATCCCCAGCTGCGCCTGAATCTAGGAGCGCCTTATGCTGGGAATGCGGGAAAAACTCAGGAAATTAAATAAATACATACATGTGAGCAACAGGGGTCCCTGTGTGAGCCTGGTGCCGACTCACCTGGGGTGACACGATAGTGCCCTGCCTGCTGCCTTGCCCTCTGCGGCCACAGATGGTGCAGGGAATGGCCCCTCCTCCGATCGCCCTAAGTGCTGCACCTCCCAGCTCCATGGGCATCGGAGCGGAGGTGCCGGGGGATGGAACTGACAGGCCCCGATCCAGACATCCACGGGTAGTCAGCAGGTTGTCCAGCCGAATGGACAGGTCCACCAGCTGGTCCAATGTGAGGGTCGTGTCTCGGCAGGCCAACTCCCAACGGACGTCCTCGTGCAGACTGCACCGGTAGTGATCGATCAGGGCCCTGTCGTTCCATCCCGCGCCGGCCAGGGTGCGGAAGTCCAATGCAAAATCCTGCGCGCTCCTTGTCCCCTGCCTCAGGTGGAACAGTTGTTCACCGGTGGGTGAACTCGGGTGAACTCCGCGGCGGGTGAACTCTGCGTAATGGTCCAACACCGTGTCATCTTCACTCCATACGGCTTTGCCTGACAGGCAGGAGACTAGGGCGGACACGCTCTCACGTCCCGAATGAGCCGGGTGGACGGTCGCCAGGTAGAGCTCCAGCTGTAGTAGGAACCCCTGGCATCCGGCAGCCGTCCCATCATACTCCCTCGGGAGCGCAAGCCGAATCCCGCTGGGACCGGGTGAAGGAGAGGTGGACAGTGGGGTCAGCAGTAGTGGGGCTGGTGGAGGTGCTGGAAATCCTCCTCCTCTCTCCCAACTATCCATCGTCTGCAGCACGCGATCCGTGGCGGTGCCCAGACGTTGCAACATGGTCGCGTGTTGCTGGACGCTCTCCTCTACTGCCATAGGGAGGGCGTCTGCTCCTGCTGGATCCAATGGGTTGGTGAGTGATTCTGTAATGGGGTCCTGTGTGAAGCTGGTGTAGAGAGTCAGGCGCAGGACAGCAGAAATGAGTAATCAACATACTTTACTCAAAATACAAAAATACAAGGCAAATATACGAGCCCACAAATAACGGACCAATTTACAAAGAACAGGGGGTTAAATAATAAACAGGTAATTGGGTGAGTGACTCCAGGTGTGTAAGACTAAGACAAAACAAATGGAAAATGAAAAGTGGATCGGCTGTGGCTAGAAGGCCGGTGACGTCGACCGCCGAACACCGCCCGAACAAGGAGAGGGACCGACTTCGGTGGAAGTCGTGACAAAGAATCCATTACAGAGACCTCATCTGGGTACTGAATTGCACCTAATTCCCTAAATAGTGTGCTACTTTTGACCAGAGCCCTATAATAATCCCTCCTTCACAAGAGTCAGGGACCTGGTCAAAGCATTGCACTATATAGGGAATAGTTTAAAGTTTTAATGTCACGTGCAGAAATACAGTGAAATACCTTTCTTGCAAGCACCAAACCCAACAATGCATTTAGCTATATCAATGTAGCACTAAAAATAATGTAGGGTAGAACAAAAACATAAAATTAAGAAATAAGAAGAAGAAGCAAGCACCTCCCTCCGTAGAGCCATGCAATTGAGGGTGGTACTGTTCCCGTACCAAGCAGTGACGCAGCCAAAAGTTCTCAGTAGTGCAGCCGTAGAACCTTTTGAGGATTTGAGGGCCCATGCCAAACCTTTTCAACTTCCTGAGGGGGAAGAGAAGCTGTCGCGCCTTCCTCACGACTGTGCGCACGTGGACCATTTTAAGTCCTTCGTGATTTGAACAGGGAGTACAGGAGGGGACTAAGCACACACTCCTGTGGGACCCCCGTGTTGAGGGTCAGCATGACGGAAGTGATGTTGCCTACCCTCACCACCTGGGGTCGGCCCGTCAGGAAGTTCAGGAGCCAGTTGCAGAGGGAGGTGTTCAATCCGGGGGAATAGGGTGCAATTCAGTGGAGGCTGCTGATGGGAGGACAGCTCGTAATAATGGCTAGAATGCAGCGAATAGAATGGCATCAAACACATGGAAACCATACTGTGTGTGATGTTGATAGAGTTCCACCTGTTCTGCTCCAGCCATTACCATGTGCCCATCATCCCCAATTAAGGTGCCACCAACATCCTGTGATGTCATTTCAGACACAGGGGTTGACTTTCTCCAGGCAGAATGGAGAAGAATAACAACTGACAACAAGCCAGTAAATGTGTGTTTTACGGAAACTGAATCAGTTAGGCTACAATACAATGTAGTATATGCAAAACATTGAATGCAACATTTAATCCAAGTTTAATAGTCTCAGCACTAAATCAGTATTACATTAGGTGATAGTTACTAATATTTTGTGCATGACTGTGATTGTTTGAATCTTTGAAATGTCACGCAAACTGCTAACAGCGCTCAGAATATCCTTACCAGAACTTAATCAGTCAAGAGAGTGTTAACAGATTGCTAATTATTTCAGCGCTACTGGAGACACTACAACAAAACAACAATCATTTGCAAGTCTGAATGCTTCACATGCATGCTGTAGCTGAGCCATGCTGTAATAATAGAGGAGGAAAAGGTTGACAACACCATCGAGACCTTTTAAAGGGGCGCTGAACTCCATGATTTGGCCTCGTTCTTCGACTTGGTCTTAAAGAAATGCAGCAGCCATGACTGAAACCAAACGAGAGTTGTCTCGGGGGGTTAATGTGTGTATGTTCGCACGTGGCAAGCGTTTGTACATTCCCTCTGCCAACAGTACACAACCCAAGAAAAACTGTTACGGTACAGTTCATTCCGTAACATTTTGGAAAATACTTATTTTTTACAAAGAATCTCATATGCACACTTTATAGTAAATTTATATCACTAGAATAAACGTCTCCGACTCATATCGATGCCACATAGGCTGTTTTCGAGAGGTTGACTGTGCTCTTCCAGTTACCTCAAAACTCAACTGAATTCTACTGTGTTTAGTTATATTTAGCATATGCTAAAGCTGCACTGCTACCTAATTACCACCAACAAAAATGATGATACAGGAACTTTTTGAGTTGGTTCCTTAAGGTCCTCCAATCTATTTAGAGCCAGTACAATGTGAGTAGGAGCATCCCGGGGCCTTGGTAGGGCATCAATGTTAGGAAAATGTTATTACTTGCTTCAAAGGACACCAAACAAGCTTATCAGAATGGCATCGTAAACAAAAATACATACTGAAATGTTAAGGGTCCTTCCATATAGACAAGTATACACTATTATATTCATTTGTACGGCTATATAATTTGAATAGGAGGCATTCCTTATCAAAACATGTTTTTGTTCATAAGTTCACATTGTTGTTAGAGAATGGAAGGCCAGGACGTTGAGGGTGGTCTCCTGGTGCCTATATGCATGGTTTAAAAATGTATCCAGCCTTGTTTCAAGTTTGTATTTCACATGCACAAGTACCTGAAACCCAACAATACAGGAATCCGTATCAATTCAGTCCTAAAAATAACATAAAGTGGAACAAAAACAAACAAGAAAATAAATAAATAAGTAAGCTATATACAGGGTCAGATCCAATACCATATTTACAATGTGCAGGGATACTGGAGTGGTAGGGGTAGATATGCACTGTCACTGATGATGCAGAGTTATCTGGATGCTAAATCTATCCACTCATTAGATTATGTTCAACTCATAATTTACCCTCCCTAATCTCCTAGGACCGTAACCCTATATCCTCCACTACAATATAATGCTATCAGCATTACTACTGAAGTGTAAAAAGCAGGTTCAGATTCATTCAATGTCATTCACAGTAGACAAATAAATCCTTTCCTCAGTGGGACTCCATTTCTCCCGAGAGTCTCGCTGCCCTCATAAAACAAGCCACATATCCACTGCCCTTCTAGGAAGAACACCTGATGTGCAATAATAAGCAATAAAAAAAATGCCCATCCTTCCATATGCAAATGTCTCTGTCTCCCTCTGTCTACCAGCCAGGCTCACAAAGAACACACATTGCGCGTACACAGGAGTCGTCTCAGACCTGGATCTCACACCACGCTGCCAGTCGCATTCATTAGCAGTAGCTGTCTGTCTGACTAAATATATCAATCTTTTGTTGGACTGCCTTCATATGTCAGGCTTTAATAGGATGCCTCCGTGCATCAGCATGGAACAACCCTTCTGAAACAACATTTTATTTCCTAAACTGTGAATTACATGAATCTTTTTATTGGATGAAAAAAAAGAAGACATTTAGCTGACACTTATCCAAAGCATCTGACGGCCAGGGTATTCAGCTTAAGGTAGCTACTGTAGGTAAGGCAACCATATATCACAATCATTGTAATTGTGGTGAATTGGTAATAAGTAAAGCCTTCAGATATGTAATCTGCTATCGGTTATACCAAAATCTGGTGTATAAGCCTCACTCACCTCCTCTGATATCGTACTGTTCATTGTCAGAGCTTTAAAATTCTCATTACAAAGGAAGATGCCAAAGGGAAGATTCGCAGGTATTAAACATTCATCGCTTTTAGTTAACAGCATTTAGGATTACCCGCAATTACATGACGACAATAACACCTATTCATCTTCATCTTTCTCAGCAATAAATTATTCAGTGTAGACACGGATCTTGTGTCTGTCAGTTGGCATACATTAATGTTGCACATTGTGTCACATTTTAAATCTGCGCAAAGAAATTAGCTACTGTGTGTGAGTACAGAATATGCTGCAGGAAAGAGGAGACCCATGCGAACCCAAGAGGGGGCCAGAATGGCAAATTCAGCAGAAATATGTTTGGGAATTGATTTACTAGATGGAAAACAATACCTGGCTAAAAGGGTGAGCTATGGGGTTCCCTCCTCATCCTGTCACCTGCTGAAAGTCAGGTGTATAATAATTATTTCCACTGGGGGAAAATAAAGTAAATAAGGCCAATCATTTCCTACTTTCGGTCAGGAAACTATTCACACCTTTTCATAGTCATTAGGAAGGCAGACAGACTCTGGTGTGTTGATTGAATAGCGAATTCTCCAGTTAATTCCCTCTGCCAGTACACCGATCAAATCAGACTACATGTATGATTGTGGATAGTGGCCAGGATATAGAGTAGTATGTATGTGTGCCTCTCGGGTTGGTGGTAAATCTCCCTAAAAAGTACAGGAACATTTGGCTTACGGTTTGAGAGGTGTTATTCAGTGCTATACATATTCCTAAACAATTGTGTCATTAGGTGTGTACACGGTTGTATTCACGAGGCACCAAATGGAAGAGAATGGACTGAAACCCAGAGCATATCGGACTGCTTCTCTCTACCATATCATCGGATTCCTGCTGCTCCGGATCATCGCAGCTAGCTAGCTGCAAACGAGTGGCTACTGTTAGCTAATGCCTCTGTCCCGAAGCAATCACCAGCTAGCCTTGAGCTAGCCTCGAGCTAGGCCCATGTGCCAGCTAATTCTAGGGCTACAATACCTCCTTTGCCAATTGGCCTGGACCCTTTACTGTCGACACGGTGCCCCGCCGATCCATCACGACTGGACTGCCAATGTGATTGCCCGATGTGGTCTCAACAGGCTATTCTGTTACGATGTCGCCAAAGAACCAGCTACTAGCCCCGGCCCGCTAGCTTTTCAGAACGCTGTGTCCCCTGCTCGCCTAGCGTAGTAGTGACTACCGAACAGCACCCTGACTCACCTGTTGCTGCTCTTCTGACCCTATGATCACTCGGCTACTCAGCTGATGCCCCCTGGACTGTTTCAATAACATGGTACCTCATTTTGTTTACCTGTCGGCCCCAGCCTCGAACTCAGATCCTGCATGTACCTAGTTGTCCCGCTCTTCCCATTCATCGCCATTTACCCATTGTTGTCTTAGCTCTCCTGATCAACACCTGTGATTGCTTTAGACCTCTCTCTAATGTCAATATGCCTTGTCTACTGCTGCCTTGGCTAGTTTTTACTGTTTTACTTCACTGTAGAGCCCGCTCAACATGCCTCTTTTGTCCCACCCCACACACATGCGGAGACCTCACCCGGCTTAACTTGTCCCTCCGGCGACGAAACCTCTCTCATCGTCACTCAACGCCTAGGTTAACCTCCCCTCCTATTCCCTAGGCGCTATCATTTGTTGACTTCTGTAACCACAAAAGCCTTGGTTTCATGCATGTTAACATCAGAAGCCTCCTCCCTAAGTTTGTTTTATTCACTGCTTTAGCACACTCTGCCAACCCTGATGGCCTAGCCATGTCTGAATCCTGCCCCCCATTTATCTTCAGAGTTTGTACTGTTAGGTGACCTAAACTGGGATATGCTTAACACCACAGCCGTCCTACAATCTAAGCTAGATGCCCTCAATCTCACACAAATGATCATGGAACCCAGCAGGTACAACCCTCAATCAGTAAACACGGGCACCCTCATAGATATCATCCTGACCAACCTGCCCTCTAAATACACCTTCGCTGTCTTCAACTAGGATCTCAGCGATCACTGCCTCATTGTCTGCGTCCGTAATGGGTCCGTGGTCAAACGACCACCACTCATCACTGTCATACGCTCCCTAAAGCACTTCAGCGAGCAGGCCTTTCTAAGCGACCTGGCCCAGGTATCCTGGAACGATATTGACCTCATTCCATTGACCTCATTCGCCCCCACGATATGCAACTTTTCAGGGAAGTTGGGAACAAATATAAACAGGCAGTTAGGAAAGATAAGGCTAGATTTTTCAAACAGAAATTTGAATCCTGTAGTGCAAACTCCAATAAGTTCTGGAACACTGTAAAGTCCATGGAGAGTAAGAGCCCCCTCCTCCATTTTCAAAGGGGGTGACACTCCAGACCCAAACTGTTACAGACCTAAATCTATCCTACCCTGCCTTTCTATAGTCTTCGAAAGCCAAGTTAACAAACAGATCACTGACCATTTCGAATCCCACCTTACCTTCTCTCTATGCAATCTGGTTTCGGAGCTGGCCATGGGTGCACCTAAGCCACGCTTAAAGTACTGAATGATATCATAACCGCTATCGATAAAAGACAATACTGTGCAGCCGTATTTAACGACCTGGCCAAGGCATTTGACTCTGTCAATCACTGCATTCTTATTGGCAGACTCAACAGCATTGGTTTCTCAAATAACTGCCTCGCCTGGTTCACCAACTACTTCTCTGATAGAGTACAGTGTGTCAAATCGAAGGGCCTGTTGTCCGGACCTCTGGCAGTCTCTATGGGGGTGCCACAGGGTTCAATTCTCGGGCAGACTATTTTCTCTGTATACATCAATGATTTCGCTCTTGCTGCTGGTGATTCTCTAATCCACCTCTACACAGACGACACCATTCTGTATACGTCTGTCCCATCTTTCGACACTGTGTTAACAAACCTCCAGAGGAGCTTCAATGCCATACAACACTCCTTCTGTGGCCTCCAACTGCGCTTAAATGCAAACAAAACTAAATGCATGCTCTTCAACTGATCGCTGCCTGCACCCACCCGCACGTCTCGCATCACTACTCTGGACGGTTCTGACATAGAATATGTGGACAACTACAAATACCTAGGTGTCTGGTTAGACTGTAAACTCTCCTTCCAGACTCACATTAATTTTAAGCATCTCCAATCCAAAACTAAATCTAGAATCAGCTTCCTATTTTGCAGACAAAGCCTCCTTCACTCATGTTGCCAAACACACTCTCGTAAAACTGACTATCCTACCGATCCTTGACTTCGGCGATGTCATTTACAAAATAGCCTCCAACACTCTACTCAGCAAATTGGATGTAGTCTACCACAGTGCCATCCACTTTGTCACCAAAGCCCCATATACTCCCACCACTGCAACCTGTATGCTCTCGTTGGCTGGCCCTCACTTCACATTCATCGCCAAAACAACTGGCTCCAGGTCATCTATAAGTCTTTGCTAGGTAAAGCCCCGCCTTATCTCAGTTCACTGGTCACCATAGCAGCACCCAGCCATAGCACGTGCTCCAGTAGGTATATTTCACTGGTCACCCCCAAAGCCAACTCCTCCTTTGGCCACCTTTCCTTCTGGTTCTCTGCTGCCAATGACTGGAACGAATTGCAAAAATCACTTAAGCTGGAGTCTTATATCTCCCTCACTAACTTTAAGCATCAGCTGTCAGAGCAGCTTACCGATCATTGCACCTGTACATAACCCATCTGTAAATAGCCCACCCAAATACTTCATCCCCATGTTGTTATTACTTTTTTTCTCCTTTGCACCCCAGTATCTCGACTTGCACATTCATCTTCTGCACATCTATCACTCCAGTGTTCAATTGCAAAATTTTTATTATTTCGCCACTATGGCCTATTTATTTGCCTTACCTCCCTAATCTTACTACATTTGCACACACTGTATATATACTTTTCTATTGTGTTATTGGCTGTATGTTTGTTTATCCCATGTGTAACTCTGTGTTGTTTGTGTCGCACTGCTTTGCTCTATCTAGGCCAGGATACAGTTGTAAATGAGAACTTGTTCTCAACTGGCCTGCCTAAAGGTGAAATAAAACAATTTAATTTAAAAAACAAGGAGGGACTAAGTGAACTTGTCTAATAAGAAACCGTGGTTTTCCTTTTCCATTGTGAAACATTTTGCTATTGTGTGCACTACTGAATATGACCGAGTTACCACCTCCCCTCTCTGAGTTGTAGATCATTCACAAGTAGGTTGGGTCATTGAAACTGGCAGGTCCAGGATAATACAAAGTGTTGATAGTGTACATTAGTGTCTCTACCAGTGATTGAATGTCTATCATTATCAATTCCAGTCGGTGGGTTCATGTTTCCCTTCAAGTGTCACTCTACGAGATCTAGGATCGCCCTCACCGCCTAAGGTGCTCTCTCAGCACCCCAACATGATCCTCGTCTTCAGACCCCACACTCACAGATAGTCAAATTGAGATTTCCAGCTCTTTACCTTGGTCCTATTGAATATCAGATACCAGGCCACAGAGGAATGCAAATCTTAGTGTTGCCGTGGCCTTTCAGATTAATGCATCCATCATGGAAAAAGCTTTTATCAAGCTGACTATGAATGCATAAGGTCAGCGGGCAAAGCAATTGTGTAATTAAGAGGATGTACTTTGTAATTGAAAGATTTGACAGTCTTATAATTTCAAATTTCCCCAATAGTCAGCAAAGGGACAAGTTGAGAAGGGATATCACGTCTTCATTTTCTTTATATTCATCTTGTTGACAATAATAAGTGAAGTCTAAATTGATAGAGGCTAGAACTATCTGAATTACATAACCATTTTATCTCTGCTGTTGAAAACAAAATGTTAGTCAAAAAGAAATGTGAGATAATGTCTCAATGCTTTTTATAGTGGAGATCAAGTTTATAAAGTGCCTGGCTTGGCTGATGAGACAGTGGATTGTGCAGTCAGATGGAACAGATTAAATAGGCATTTTAACTAGATTATATTTCCACCATCAATAATTCAAAACATATATGCTAATTGAGCCATTATTGCCAAAGGTCTACCGCTGTGTGGTGTTGCTCTTCGTCTTTTATTTCATTCATTCATTTTACCTTTATTTTACCAGGGAGTCATACTGAGACCAAGGTTTTACAGATGAGCCCTGAATTACATAAGTGACAGAAAATACAAAATGCAAGCAGAAAGTCACGGTCGTAAAAAGAAAAGAAAAACCGCATTCTTCAGTAAAAAGATCTTCAATCAGCTTTGTAAATTGGCATAGAGGCACCAACACATTACATTTAAGAACATTTTGAAGATTGTTCCACAAAGAAGGTGCAACAAAAAACTAAAAGATAGAGACCTAGAGAACAAAGGAATTTCCAGAGTTAGCCATCCCTGAGACCGGGTGTGGTAACTCAAATGTCTAAAGTTTAGTAATGATGTTAGGTACAGTCTGACTTTTGCAAAAGAGCTTTCTTTATGAATGAAAAAATAACAATGAATCAACCTATGTGACATCCAAGAGGGCCAACCATCTTTCTGATAGAGAATGCAGTGATGAGTACTAAAATGGTCGCCCGTAACAAAGCGGGGTGCACTATGATAAACTGCATTTAACGGATTTAATGAAGTGGCAGCTACGTTCATATAGATGATGTTGCCATAGTCTAGGACTGATAGGAATGTCGACTGAATAATCTGCTTTCTACTATTTAGCGAGAGGCAGGATCTACTTCTATCAATATACTTTAAAAAAACAGTTTTCATCTATTCAGATGCCCTGATACTTCGAAACAGGGACACGATCAATATGGACACCATCCAAAGTACATAAGATTAAATCATCAGAATTATTTTTATGCGCTCTAGAGAACAACATATGCTTAGTTTTACCTGCGTTCAATACTCATTTCAGGTAAATAAAGTTTTTATGCAATACAATGAAGGCAGACTAGTTCAGATAGAGCCTTGTCAACTGTGGGGGCAATAGCATATACAACAGCATCATCGGCATACAAGTGCATGTTGCAATTCTTTACAGACAAGTCAATATTTTGTATGTAAACAGTCAAGAATACAGATGACCTGGCCTCCACAATCACCCGACCTCAACCCAATTGAGATGAACTCCTTCAAGACTGTTGGAAAAGAATTCCAGGTGAAGCTGATTGAGAGAATGCCAAGCATATACAAAGCTGTCATCAAGGCAAAAAAGTGGCTACTGTGAAGAATAGAAAATATATATATTTTTTTTAACCTTTATTTAACTAGGCAAGTCAGTTAAGAATAAATTCTTATTTTCAATGACATCCTAGGAACAGTGGGTTAACTGCCTGTTCAGGGGCAGAACAACAGATTTGTACCTTGTCAGGTCGGGGATTTGAACTTGCAACCTTCCGGTTACATGATTCCATATGTGTTATTTCATAGTTTTGATATCTTCCCTATTATTCTACTATGTATAAAATAGTAAAAATAAAGAAAAACCCTTGAATGAGTAGGTATGTCCTAACCTATGACTGGTACTGTATATGGCCCCTCCTCCCTATTTTTGTAACCTGTCACATCTAAATACATTATAATAGTTTACTTCAATGTTTTTATCAGAGATATAACCATTTAACCATGTTTCTGAGAGAGCCATGATGTCAGGACACGAGTCCTGTACCTAAATGTCAATTTCACACATTTAGGTGCATTAGGCCAAGCCTCCTACAATATTTAAAGTCAGAGGGGGTATTTAGCTCAGTCCCATAAGAGCTAACAGGCATAGGGTCATCTGCAGCTACTTGTTCAGTGAGCTGAGACTTTGCCAAGGTCCCTGGCCAACCACGTGAGAGCAGAGCAGACTGAGCATTTGACAAACATCCCTCAAGTCGCTGGATGCAGGGGCTGGGGTGGGAACTGGGAGAGCAGAGCAGTCCACCCGGATGAAGCTCCATCCAAAGGAGTGGAGCTGCTGCAGGGGACCGGTGGGGCTGCCAATACCCTGTTCTGGGTGTGGACAGGAAACCTTGGTGTGGCTCCTATTGCAGGGTTGGGGCTGCCATTAGGGATAAGAGTGTTCCAGCCTTGTACTGAGAATGGGAGTAGGGAGAGTAACCAAAACTAGCCTGGAAGGGAGATTGTGGGGTGAATTGAAGGGGGTGGAACGCAGTATGGCAAACTCTCAGTATATGTAGGCTGACAATGTGAATGATACATGGGCTGGGTCTGGTTGAGCTGTGGTGAGGCGGGCCTGGTATGGTTGAGCTGTGCTGAGGCTGGCCTGTTCTGTTGAGCTGTGCTGAAGCTGGCCTGTTCTGTTGAGCTGTGCTGAGGCGGGCCTGGTCTGTTCTGTGCTGAGGCGGGCCTGTTCTGTTGAGCTGTGCTGAGGCGGGCCTGGTCTGGTTGAGCTGTGCTGAGGCGGGCCTGGTCTGGTTGAGCTGTGCTGAGGCGGGCCTGGTCTGGTTGAGCTGTGCTGAGGCGGGCCTGTTCTGTTGAGCTGTGCTGAGGCGGGCCTGGTCTGGTTGAGCTGTGCTGAGGCGGGCCTGGTCTGGTTGAGCTGTGCTGAGGCAGCCTGGTCTGGTAGATTTGTGCTGAGGCAGGCCGGGACTGGTTGAGCTGTTCTGGGCGGGCCTGTTCTGGTAGAGCTGTACTGAGGTGGGCCGGGTGTGGTAAAGCTGTGATGAGGCAAGCCTGGTCTGGTAGAGCTCTGGTGTGATGGGCTGTGTCTGGTAGAGCTGTGTTGAGGCGGGCCTGGTCTGGTAGAGCTGTGCCGAGGCAAGCCTGGTCTAGTAGCATGAGAGGGAGGTTGTAGAGGGAATTGAAGAGGGTGGTGTGGAGGGCAGTGTGGAGGGTAGTGTGGCCGGTGATGTTCCTAACTCTGCATATGGCCTCTTTGACTGCGTCTCCTGGGGGAGAAGAGATGGAGGGTGGTGTGGGGGACAGTGTTGCTGGCTGTTCTCCATTCTGTATGGCATCACCGGATCCAGGTCTAAAGGATGTCTGATTTGTCTCAGGGAGTTGGTGGCTGGTCTGTGTCTTCTGTGGGTGAGGTGGACTGGCCACCCAGAGCAGAATCCTTTAACGTCCTTGCGAAAGATGGGAACAGGTGTGCATTGTCATAAAGACTGTCTAGGCTGAGGGTGGGATGGTGGACCAGGTGTACGTTGGGCCATAGCACACATTCCTGACAGAGGCTGGCATTTACCTTCTGGAGGATGGCAGGATGGAAATCTCTCATCTGGAGCGGGGATATATTACAATCTCCGCAAGGGGGAAGATGGCCCTCTCTATCAGTCCCCTGGGTGTTGCCACCCTCTCTTGTTGGGCACGCATGTCATTGGTCCCTGTGTGAATGATGATATGGCTGGGGGAGCCAAGCTGGGCCACAGTCAAGAGCTCCAAAGCTCTCTCTCTAATTAACTCCATTGGAGTCCATCATTAATATAATGTCTGGTTTCTCATCAGGTCTGTGGAGGACGGCAGGAGTGATGGGAGTAATTACAGGCCGTGAAATGGGGATGGAGGAGGTCAGCTGGGTTGGTGCATTGGTTGTTTGGGTTGGTTGGTGGATTCCGATTCAGCTTTTGGCTTGGTTCTAGGTTTTTGTGGGACTTTGTAGAGTGGATGGTGGTAGCTGGGAAATTCCTGCCTTAGCTCATGTAGCTCCTTCTGCAGGTCCTGCATGTAGCTGGTGTTGACTGTACCGGACAGTTCCTCTCTAAGTCTGCCCACTTCCATCCTGAGAGTCTGGTTGTCCTCAACATTCTTCACTGCACACTGCAGTTCCCGGATCTCCTCCCTATGCTGACGCACCAGGCTGATCTCCTCTAATAGATGCTGTGGTACTGCAGGTGTCACGTGTGAGAGGCATACTCGGGGCTGTGTCTGCTGCAGGCGAGGGAGGGAGAGGGACCCTAGGGACTACATACTGGGGCACAGATGGAGTGCAGCATGTTGTAGGTAGTGGCAGTGAAGAGGTTTTAAGTTCAGCAACAAGAGGTTTTATTTGGTCGAAGTAGGGGACAAATTGATCCAGACTGGCCTCTGAACCTTGAACATCACAGTGCCGTTATAATAAATATTAATGTTATATTCGGAGGTGGAATCAATGTAGAGTTGTTTATTGTTCTGTTTTCTGACATTTTAAGTTCATTATTGGTATTTTGGAGAGCTGTGTGCCAAGCATTAGGATCATCTGTGTACTGGTGAACAGAAGGTCTCCTTCCATTTTCTTCCCTCTGAGTTCCTCTGAGTCTCTGGGGATTCTCTTAGAAAAACATTTTTTTCATTTGTTTCTTTCATGACTCACTTGTAACATTTCCGTGTAGAAATGACAAGATTATGTTATAATACTGTTGTTTTATGCAACGAATGGTTGTTTTATGCAACAGAATCAGGTTCTTAGAACTCTATTGTGTCTGTGTGAACTGAGAGGAGCTTCTTAGATTTAACTCTAGCAACTGATTGATAATGGTCTTGTTGTCTCTCGGAGCCCGCATTCCAGAGAATGAGTTGGTGTTTGTGTACTGGGCGGTACCAGGGTGGAGGTGACTCGAGTATGGATAATGATGAGGGAAACCTTGTTTTGGGGTCCAGACTGTGGTTTCCACACAATGAGAACAGTCTTTACAGCAGATACGGTGTCTGCTGTGAATTATTAATTTATTTCATGTGATTCCTAATCTTGTGACCAATTCCACACATCTGTTGTTTGTCATGTGGACTAAAGGGGTGTATCTTTTCTATAAAAGATCTTTGTATCCTTTGTGTCAGGGCTCTCAACCCAACAGTCACCATGTTGGTTCAACCGGCCATCGTTATTACTCTATCCCTTCCATATTAATACATTTTGAACAAAAGTAATATCCTGATTGGTGATTGACCTTGTCTCTCCTCATTATTGATTAGAATGTCCATGACCCATTTTCAGGACACGTGATGGCAAGGCCTCTGAAACAATGCTTAGAGAATGAGTCAATCTTCATCCCCCTTGTGACCTCTTTAAACAATGCACTTGTATGAATAATACAAATAAAGATGTTAATTGTGTTTTTCAATGAAACAACACGTTACACATAAATGAAGATACCCTCTCCATGTTTAGGATCTTCCCACCTCCTTTTCAAGTGTTCTTTGCTTGTTTGTTTGCTCGTCTGAATGCTTGTTTTCTTGTCAAGGCCTGAAATGTCCTCCAGAATTCCCTCAGAAATCCTTACTCTTTCGCCCTGTGTTGGTTTTGTGTTTGTCTATGTCCTAACTCTTCTTGTTGTCCTTGTTGGGTTTATAGTCCACCCCGTTACCATTCCTTCCTTGCGTTGCCTGACGATTCAGCAGATGACCTAGACATAGAAACAACCGTTCTAGATGGTGTAAGCTATGCGTGACACTCTCCATGGTTATCTTGCTAATACACTGTGACATGGTTGTTACATGGCTGTGTTGCTGAGGCCATACACAACTGCACTGACGCATAGCCAATTAAGAGGGGAATATGTAAGGGGAGGGGAGGGAATGCGTGCTAACCTTTTGTTTGGAGTCTCTTGGCCATGTGGCCATATCATAGACTGCTCCAAGCTAGTCATTGTAGCTTACTTTAATCTTTCATCAGTGTCTTCCAATACTGTGGAAGCTAGATAGCTGATATTTGTCATCCAGTGGGCTGGAATGGCTAATCAGCTGGCAAAAGCTCATTGGAATCTAAAACAGATGATTTGGTGACCATTGGATTGGATTCAACAATGTCCCCTTGAGATAGAGATAGGAATTCATATGTGGATATGTAGGGTGACTAGGCAAGGATGTTGTCCTTGATATGCTGTCCAATACTCCATCTGCCAACAATTCAGTGTTTGTTCAGCTTTTTGTCAGATGATAATTACATCAAGCCGGTCTAGAACAGGATTTATATCTTTGGAGAATAAACCAAGGTTGATTTATTGAAGAAATCTACCACAAAATGAATTCTATGTTTTTTTTTACATTCTATTTTCGATCACCATTTCTAGTTTGTTCTCACAGAGAAGTCTTTATGTAGTTGCCTGGAGATGCTAATACAACAGACTGGAGGAAGCTGCACTACTGTTACCTGATCTCAAATTAAAACCTGATCTGTTTTCATTTCATGTTTTAATCATTACTCTGATAGACTGGCTTCCATCTGCTAAACGCCTGACTTTGACGAGGGGAAAACACTCGATGCATTTTGAGACATACTGGGAGAAACCAAAGAGGCAAAGATCAATAAAAAATGCATGCGCCTCCTTTTGACCGCAGCCATCCTGGTCTCCTGCAGCAGCCATCCTGGTCTCCTGCAGCAGCCGAATGTGGTTGTGGAGGATGTGGAGTCTGACCAAATCATGGGCTGGTGCCACCAACTGTAAAAGTTAGTGGCAGCAAGGATACCAAGGGGAAATGTTAATCTGGAGCCCTGAAATAGTAATTAACACTTAGTTTAGGTGTTGATACAGGGGAACACATATGCCAAGAACTCATTTGCAAGATAGGCTAAGTCGTTAGCTTGGCTTTTATAACGTATAAGGCTTAAGCAGACAGGCAGACAGAAACCAAAAGAAGCACAGTGACAGCAGTGTCTAAGTAGGGTGTGTAGGGTCAGGATGTGGACTGATGTGGATAAAATGCCGGTGGCGAATTCTTGTCCCAGTCCGCCCCTGGGGGGAGACGTCCCTTCAGCTCCTCAAAGGGGAGTCTCCTTTGAAATCAGGCACCCACACACGTACCTCAGCAGCACGGCTAGCTAAGCTGGGACTGTTCCCATTATCCATTTAACTCCACCACACTGCTCAGTGTCAGCTTCCCTTTGTTCACACTCATTCAGTTACTAAGTATTATTACACCCCTCGGAATAGGATCGTTTTTGCAAAGCCCCCCGCAAAGGAAGGCATTTACCTTAGTGATTAGGAACCTTCAATGAGAGCGAAGACATTGTGATTGTGGATGTATCTCCTCTCACAATCATTTACTATTCAACACCTAGATAATAGATCCAATTGCCCTGTGGCGAAGGTTTTGGCCGTGTACCTCACTGTGGTATTCATTGTCCTTCTGCCTTCATTTCTAAGCACAAACATAAGCAGCTGAACTTTTCTGCTTTCTTCAGGTCAAAGAGCTGGAGATGTGTGGCTGATGACGATGTCACTGGGCTTTCTTAACCACTTGACGGTGCATTTCAAGATCCGCCACAGTGGGACCATGACAGTAGGACAACCAAAAGAGATGCTTGACTATTCCCCTCCACAGTTTTATGTTAACAATTCTGCATGCCTATGATTCATTTGATAGTGCTTCCCGTTAGACAGTAAGGGTGAGTAAGAGCGAGGGAGAGAGCACCTGAGGTCTAACACCACCGAGTTGTGAGTTATATGATTTAATATTGATTAGACACACACATCCTCTATTTCCTCTGCCGGGACCTACCGCCTATTCATCCTTATGCTCAACTATTTTTGTATGCTGTCAACACTGTCTCGCCCCCTCTTGTGTCTAATGTAATTTACACGAGGTGAAATGGGATAAGCTTTTACAAAATGACCCACTCAAAAAAATATCATTGGTTTGCAGGGGTTCTGATAGCTCAGAATGGGGTCAAACAAGGAGACACCAAACACAGCCACTTTACAGTCCATCAGCTTTCATTCATAGGAAGTGAACTTGTGTCGATAGGGCCATTGCTCTCAAGGATGTCATGACGCTTGCAATATGCGTTCCCATCTACAGGAGCCTGTGGATTGTGTCCTTCCATAGTGCAATAATGCATTTACGCTGTAAGCTGCTCACTCCTATTCACAGCAGTGCCATCCTCGACATGTTTATTCATGAGCTCCGGCTCACTCTAGACTCCTCAGAGGAGCATTGAGAGTCATGTCTTGAGGCACAGGAGGGAGGGCGGGAGAGCAAGTGTAATGATTCCATTTGAATGTGTCTTATGGCTTTTACTCTGCTCCCATTCCTTATTAACCATGATCGACACATTGAGTTAATACAGAACTGCACAGTGACTGAAGTGCCTTTAAAACCCCGCTCTCCACAGTGGTACATTTTCAAAGAGCCCCCCTGGAGTATTTTGTGTAATTCTCTTTCTCCAGGATTCAAAAAATACATTTTCAACTTACTAGAGGAGCATCTGGCTCTGATTTTCACGTGATTAGCAGAAATCTGCCTAGGCTGATGACTGCTGCTTCAGGAAGATAAAAAATGGAACTATCTGGATCTTCCTGTACATTTCCAGTCCGTTTAGGGAGCTGCAAAGCGCCAAGGCAAATGTTTCATTATGTACACAGTATAGTTAACCACATAAGAGAAGAAACTGACATTCACATTTTAGTCATTTAGCAGATGCTCTTATCCAGAGCGACTTACAGTAGCAATTAGGGTTAAGTGCCTTGCTCAAGGGCACATCGACAATTTATTCACCTAGACGGCTCGGTGATTGGAACCAGCAATTTTTTGTTTACTGGCCCAACACTCAACTGCTAGACTACCTGCCGTGAGCCAAGGCACAAACAAAATTCAACCTGACTTCCTGTCATCATATACTATACCCCGAAAAGGGGTGTGACATCACAATGACTGGCCAAAAAGCACTCTGCCTGAAGATGATATTAGTGGCATTACATGTGTAGATGTGTCATTGAGCATCAACTTCATTTTAATTCACTGCGACTTCACAGAGGGCGGCAGTACTGCTGCCTGCACTGAAAACAGTTCATATCATGTCTAGGGTTTAGCTAAAAAAGCACTCCACCCATGTGGAACACAGTGGCCCAAGGAAATGGAAGCCAAAGAGGACTCAAGGTCCTCACGAGAACGGTCAAACAGGGCTAGAAGAGGAAAACAACATCTGCTTTTGGAGTGAAAAATGAGATGTATTTTGGTTTTGTTTTGCCAGAGGAGTCAAGGACCTGGAACATATGACGGAATAACAATGCCTCATAGACATACTGTACAGTTACGGCAGCTCCTTGTCCTTGTATTTGTGTGGTAATGAGTAAGGCCCAGAGTTTTTTCAGGTCAGTTCATGTGGTCAGGAAAAAACATAGAATTAGGAAATGGAATAATAATTTAATAGGATCTCTGTGGGAAAAACTCTGAACCGACAGTTAAATCCAATTTGTTTAGGAAACAAATTGAAAGGAAAATAGAAAAGCCCACCTGTGAAGCTGGGGTGCATTCCAAATGCCACACTTTTGGAAATATAGTGCATACATTTTGTGCACTGTGTAGGGAATAGGGTACTATTTGGAAACAGCACTGGTCTGTGACATGTTTACAGTTCCAGTCTGATGATGGTACATTGAGTACAAAATTAATTGTTTTGTTCATACTCTCATAGATTTCTCTTTAAGGATTGTGGCTGGGCTTGGCTGTCTCTCCACTGTTGAGAGATTTTGTGGGATGACATTCACATACTGCAGACATTCATTGATTTATTTTCACTGTGAAACAAGACTGTGCATTGAATCGCTATGAGCTATTTGTATCCTCATTAAAACAGTCTAGAACAGCCTTGGAGACTGGAAGGTGAGTCGAAACAAACTGTGCGCTAGACCAGAGGGAACTGAGACAGCACTTTCCATTCCTCTGTCAGAAATAACACACTACTCCCTATTGTGTCATGGCAGCTGACCAAGCCCTGTTAACCTTGTCAGAGTCAAGATTCACTCTCTCTCTGCTTGCGTGTATCTTGGTCACAACTAGGACTAAGATAAAGTAAACTACCGTTTTACCCCTGCCATACATAAAACACATCTGAAATTGATATGATCTGCTGGTTCATACTGCTAGATGCTGAATGTCACTTTAATACCTCTCATATGCCATGGTCTTAATACAATGTCATGTTCAGACTTCTGGTATTGTCTGCCAAGCCACTGATTACACCTCCATTATGCAATGGCAAATGTTTTTAGTTTTTTTATCAAGCCAGAGATCATTGTCATAGGTTAGCTTGCTTCCTCGCTTAGAGTATAATAACATTCCCTGAAACTCTCTCGTGACATCGTGCCTCCTAACCAGAACGATGATATCAGTTATGGATTAAGACAGGAATTGTAATTGATGGTAGCTCCCTATAATATTTTCCAGACATAGCATATTTCAGTAAATGCAAGGGAAGATCCACATCATTCATGGGAAATGTTTTTCCACAATTTGTTATGGATAGATTTTTTTGTCCTTTCCTATAAATGTTGTTTTCCAAGAAAGAAAATACCCAACCCTTGAATTGGCTTGTGGATAATTATAATTATCTTGTCATAGACGAAATACTCACATAACAGCCACAGTTTACTGCACAGTAGTCCACTGTACAGAAGATCAGAAAAGTAGCATCTACACGAATAGCGACGTTTACAACACAGGTCAATGGAGACAAACACTTGATGGAAAGAAAGGCTCTCATTACTTCTCGTTGTCAAGTGCCCTGTCAATACTGGGTCACCTCATCTCTACTGTGTTCACTGACTGTGTCACCTCATCTCTACTGTGTTCACTGACTGTGTCTCTAATAGCATAGCGCCACATTTAAGAGCTCAGCTAACCAAAACAAGGCAGCATCCCAAATGGCAGCCTATTTCCTATATGGTGCACTAGAATCCACAGGTCTCTGGTTAAAAGTACAACAGTAGTGCACTACATAGAGAATAGTATGCCATTTGGGACACATTTGAAATTATTAAGGGGGCTGTCTTGTGGTGGGACTGTAGTTTATGGTTTCTCAGAGGCAGCCTGTCGCACCTAGTGCATACCACCACCTCTCCTGTCTGTCGCTGGCCTGGTTCACTGACTCACCATCTTTGCGGTGATATGTGATTTCCACCTTGTGCTCCTCTGAGCCCATCAGAGCCTGGGCCACCTGGCTGATGGCATGTGTGTCAGTGTGCTCGCCGTGGAGGAAGTCACAGGTGCATGGCTTCTGCATGACATCCGGTCTGGAATAGCCGGTCATCTCACAGAAGCCGTCATTACAGTAGATGATCGCACAGTTCTGTACCCGGGCATTGGCTATAACAAATTTCCTATCTGTAAGAAAACAAAAACGATACACAATGCTATCAAACCAATCTTTATGTACAGCAGTCTAGAGGTAATACATTACAATTTGAGAGTTTTTGAACATTGCTGTATTTGTAAACTGAAGACAGTCCAATACTTGATTGTATTATTACAAAGGTGATATATATTTTTAAATCATTTCTTAGACTTTTTTAAACAACTCTTGATTCCTGAGTAAAACTATTGACTTGAAGCATACAGGAGCATAGGAGATAAAAAATTATAATAATACTTGATTGGACTAATATATTTATTTTCTAGACACCCAAAGGGGGAGGCTCAACTCATCCACCACTAATGATAGTAAATAGATAGTAAATAGATAGTAATAGATCATGACGATATAGTAAAGCTCAACAAAGTACATTATTGACACTGATTTGTCACTAACAAATTGATTTCAATTAACAAACCCCATTTTCAATTGGACAAGTTCAAACTGTTTTTAAAACGTAACTTCATTTCCAAACAGACTGATATACACGACTGCCACAATGCCAAGAATAACGCTTTAGATTAAAATTATGATACTTGGGATGGTATACTTACTCTGTCCTTCGAATTTCCGTATTATTATTCCAAGAAATGTATTTTGTGGCGCAACGTGACCTCTCCGAACAGGCATGATTATTCCGTGGTGTTGTATAAAGGCGCTTTCGCAATGAGACCTGAAGTTACTGTTGTAGCTTCCTCTTCTTTATCTTTCCTTTGTCACAAATCATAGCCTACTCGACGCACACGCACTTTCCACTTTAAATGACCTTTCCCAAATTCACAAGAATACGTTTTAGCCTGCATGCATACCGGAGCATTTGAATGACTCCTTACCGATACGCACGGAATCGGGGAGGATTGCCTGGGTCAGATGTAGTTTGTAAACCATTTCTAGTTGAAGATGGATGCGATCTTGACGTTCTCTGTGGTGATGTGGTGGACGACTAGAGGACAGGGGCTGATATACCAGGGGAGTGACGTTACCCCTAGGGGCTTAGTGCACAGCGCTGCCACCTCGGGTAAGGTTGATTCTTTGTGCTGAGAAAGCATACATCAGTCAAGCAATCTCGAAAACCTGTACAGTAGGTCCTCTTCAGTGCGCATGTAATACGTGCTCAACGAGTTGCATCTTTGAGTTGGAGCCACGTGTTTTTTAAAATTTACGTACAATATAGCATCCATGGACAGAATATTCATGAAAAAGCTTTGAGTTCATAGTACAAATAAAGTACAAAGTACACGATGAATGAAGTATGTACTTTATCCATCGCATTTGTTATGTCATTAATATACATCTTGAGCGTTATCATTTCAAACTGATAACATGAAAGCGTTCTGTAACAAAGTGTGAGTTGCCTACTTACTGTATGCTGTAGCCTAGTAATAGCGCACGAGGAATTGTCCATGGTGCTGAAGTTTCAGCGATGACACATGGGCGCAATTGAGACCTCTTGATTTCCTATAAAATATTGTTTAGCATTGATTGTATAGCCTATTGACAGTTTTTAATTAATTGTATAGTTCTACCTTGTTGTGTAGCAAAACATAGTTTAAATTGATTCAGTAGGTGTTGCATTCCAATTGATATGAAACCCATACCTGTCTAATACACAGCTCAGATAATCTCCGTAAAGATATGCAAATGTGTGCAGAATGAAAAGCCCTTCATACTGTCCTGCAACATCTGTCCATGTATTTCAGTATAGTGGCTCATCGCCTATCTGCTCCATTAAGAAAACGGGTTGAATGAAGGCATGACTGACAAACACAACCATGTGTATAATAGAGAGCCTTAGCATGTGTGCTGCACGTGTCGGCTTCTCTTCTCATTTCACTGTCAGCTATTACAAAGTCTTACATAATATTTTGTCTTCCAGCATTCTTTTTTTCAGCACTGCTATTTTAATCTGTCTGATATTTATGTCACCACCATTGAACTGCAAGCAAATATACAACAGAATAAATATATACTCTAATCTCAATTTAGCCATATTTTTGCATCTGGCGATACATACACTATATGTGCAAAAGTATGTGGACACCCCTTAAAATGAGTGGATTCGCCATTTCAGCCACACCCGCTTCTGACAGGTGTATAAAATCAATATGAGGCAGCCATCATTCAGCAACCTCCTTACATAATGTTTTGCCATCTGTTTCAGGGCCGCATGCGCTGATGTTACAACAACCCTAACACACAATAAAGCCATCATACTCAACAGGGCTCTTGGACAGGTCTCTGAAATAGCCCCTAATGGCAGGAGGTCTGCAATTTACATAGTGATACATGCCTCAGTGTCTATATTGTAGGTGTCTCCGTTTACAATCATATTAGATGCCTGAGGGAAGTAGGCGGAAGAGGGAAGACTTCTGAAGTTCTGCTTGTTTCGACTGTCCCTAAAAACCAACTAATCTCTTTGAAAAGGGCCTACAGTTGAAGTCGGAAGTTTACATACACCTTAGCCAAATACATTTAAACTCAGTTTTCACAATTCCTGACATTTAATCCTAGTAAAACATTCCCTGTCTTACGTCAGTTAGGATCACCACTTTATTTTAAGAATGTGAAATGTCAGAATAATTGTAGAGAGAATGATTTATTTCAGCTTTTATTTCTTCATCACATTCCCAGTGGGTCAGAAGTTTACATATCCACTCAATTAGTATTTGGTAGCATTGCTTTTTAATTTTTTTTTTACTTTTTTCTCAAACACTTTCGGGTAGCCTTCAATTGTTGTACAATAAGTTGGGTGAATTTTGGCCCATTCCTACTGACAGAGCTGGTGTAACGGAGTCAGGTTTGTAGGCCTCCTTGCTCGCACACACTTTTTCAGTTCTGCCCACATATGTTCTATTGGATTGAGGTCGGGGCTTTGTGATGGCCACTCCAATACCTGGACTTTGTTGTCCTTAAGCCATTTTGCCACAACGTTGGAAGTATGCTTGGAAGACCCATTTGTGACCAAGCTTTAACTTCCTGACTCATGATGCCATCTATTTTGTGAAGTGCATCAGTTCCTGATGGTGTTCTTCAGCTTGCAGGCCTCCCCCTTTTTCCTCAAACCATAACGATAGTCATTATGGCCAACAAGTTATATTTTTTGTTTCATCAGACCAGAGGACATTTCTCCAAAAAGTACAATCTTTGTCCCCATGTGCAGTTGCAAACTGTAGTCTGGCTTTTTTATGGCGGATTTGGAGCAGTGGCTTCTTCCTTGCTGAGCGACCTTTCAGGTTATGCCGATATAAGACTCATTTTACTGTGGTTATAGATATTTTGTACCTGTTTCCTCCAGCATCTTCACAAGGTCCTTTGCTGTTTTTCTGGGATTGATTCGCAGTTTTCACACCAAAGTACGTTCATCTCTAGGAGACAGAACGCGTCTCCTTCCTGAGCGGTCTTGGCTGATTTCTTTTGATTTTCCCATGATGTCAATCAAAGAAGCACTGAGTTTGAAGGTAGGCCTTGAAATGCATCCACAGGTACACCTCTAATTGACTCAAATGATGCCAATTAGCATATCAGAAGCTTCTAAAGCCATGACATCATTTCCTGGAATTTTCCAAGCTGTTTGAAGGCACAGTCAACCTAGTGTATGTAAACTTCTGACCCACTGGAATTGTGATACAATGAATTATAAGTGAAATAATCTGTCTGTAAACAATTGTTGGAAAAATGACTGGTGTCATGCACAAAGTAGATGTCCAGACCGACTTGCAAAACTATAGTTTGTTAACAAGAAATATGTGGAGTGGTTGAAAAACGAGTTTTAATGACTTCAACTTAGGTGTATGTAAACTTCTGACTTCAACTGTAGCCATGCAATCTCCATATCAAATCAAATCAAATCAAATCAAATTTATTTATATAGCCCTTCGTACATCAGCTGATATCTCAAAGTGCTGTACAGAAACCCAGCCTAAAACCCCAAACAGCAAGCAATGCAGGTGTAGAAGCACGGTGGCTTGGAAAAACTCCCTAGAAAGGCCAAAACCTAGGAAGAAACCTAGAGAGGAACCAGGCTATGTGGGGTGGCCAGTCCTCATTTCTGGCTGTGCCGGGTGGAGATTATAACAGAACATGGCCAAGATGTTCAAATGTTCATAAATGACCAGCATGGTACAATAATTATAAGGCAGAACAGTTGAACTGTAAGCAGCACAGTCAGGTGGAAAAATGAAACTGGTGCAGCAGCATGGCCAGGTGGACTTGGGAAACTATAGTCATTGTTAACAGGTAGTCCTGGGGCATGGTCCTGGGCTCAGGTCAGTTTTAACTGAACAGCAGCATGGCCAGGTGGATGGGGAAGCAAGGAGTCATCATGTCAGGTAGTCCTGGAGCCAGGCCTAGGGCTCCATAGACAAACCTTGGCAGTAGAATGGCCTTACTGAAGGCCATTCTCACCTGCTGGTGAGTCTCTGATCCACCTCTACGCAGACGACACCATTCTGTATGCTTCTGGCCCTTCTTTGGACACTGTGTTAACAACCCTCCAGGCAAGCTTCAATGCCATACAACTCTCCTTCCGTGGCCTCCAATTGCTCTTAAATACAAGTAAAACTAAATGCATGCTCTTCAACCGATCACTACCTGCACCTGCCCGCCTGTCCAACATCACTACTCTGGACGGCTCTAACTTAGAATACGTGGACAACTACAAATACTTAGGTGTCTGGTTAGACTGTAAACTGTCCTTCCAGACCCATATCAAACATCTCCAATCCAATGTTAAATCTAGAATTGGCTTCCTATTTCGCAACAAAGCATCCTTCACTCATGCTGCCAAACATACCCTTGTCAAACTGACCATCCTACCAATCCTCGACTTTGGCGATGTCATTTACAAAATAGCCTCCAATACCCTACTCAACAAATTGGATGCAGTCTATCACAGTGCAATCCATTTTGTCACCAAAGCCCCATATACTACCCACCATTGCGACCTGTACGCTCTCGTTGGCTGTTCCTCGCTTCATACTCGTCGCCAAACCCACTGGCTCCATGTCATCTACAAGACCCTGCTAGGTAAAGGCCGCCCTTATCTCAGCTCGCTGGTCACCATAGCATCTCCCACCTGTAGCACACGCTCCAGCAGGTATATCTCTCTAGTCACCCCCAAAACCAATTCTTTCTTTGGCCGCCTCTCCTTACAGTTCTCTGCTGCCAATGCCAATGGAACGAACTACAAAAATCTCTGAAACTGGAAACACTTATCTCCCTCACTAGCTTTAAGCACCAACTGTCCGAGCAGCTCACAGATTACTGCACCTGTACATAGCCCACCTATAATTTAGCCCAAACAACTACCTCTTTCCCTACTGTATTTAATTTATTTATTTATTTTGCTCCTTTGCACCCCATTATTTTTATTTCTACTTTGCACATTCTTCCATTGCAAATCTGCCATTCCAGTGTTTTACTTGCTATATTGTATTTACTTTGCCACCATGACCTTTTTTTGCCTTTACCTCCCTTATCTCACCTCATTTGCTCACATCGTATATAGACTTGTTTATACTGTATTATTGACTGTATGTTTGTTTTACTCCATGTGTAACTCTGTGTCGTTGTATGTGTCGTACTGCTTTGCTTTATCTTGGCCAGGTCGCAATTGTAAATGAGAACTTGTTCTCAACTTGCCTACCTGGTTAAATAAAGGTGAAATTAAAAAAACTTTTAAAAAACTGAAGAACTCAGTGGTTTCAACATGGCACCGTCATAGGATGCCACCTTTCCAACAAGTCAGTTAATTAAAATTTCTGTCCTGCTAGAGCTGCCCCGGTCAACTGTAAGTGCTGTTACTGTGAAGTGGAAATGTATAGGAGCAACAACAGCTCAGCCACAAAGTGGTAGGCCACACAAGCTCACAGAACGGGACCGCCTAGTACTGAAGCGCGTAGCGCGTAAAAATCGTCTGTCCTTGGTTGCAACACTCAATACCAATTTCCAAACAAAGACAGCACAATAAATGTTTATTGGGAGCATCATGAAATGGGTTTCCATGGCCAAGCAGCCGCACACAAGCCTAAGATCACTATGCGCAATCCCAAGTGTTGGCTGGAGTGGTGTAAAGCTTGCCACCATTGGACTCTGGAGCAGTGGAAGTGCATTCTCTGCGGTGGTGAATCACGCTTCACCTGTCCAATGGATTAATCTGAGTTTGGTGGATGCCAGGAGAATGCTACCTGCCCCATTGCATAGTGCCAAATGTAAAGTTTGGTGGAGGAAGATTTTTTTTAAATGAATTGTTTTTCATTGTTCGGGCTAGGCCCCTTAGTTCCAGTGAATTGAAATCTTAACGCTACAGCATACAATGACATTCTAGACGATTCTGTGCTTCCGACTTTGTGGCAACAGTTTGGGAAAGGGCCTTTCCTGTTTCAGCATGACAATGCCCACGTGCACAATGTGAGGTCCATACAGAAATGGTTTGTCGAGATCGGCATGGAAGAACTTGACTGGCCTGCACAAAGGCCTAACCTCACCCCATCGAACACCTTTAGGATAAATTGGAACGCCGACAGTGAACCAGGCCTAATCGCCCAACATCAGTGCCCGACATCACTGCTCTTGTAGCTGAATGGAAGCAAGGCCCCGCAGGAATGTTCCAACATCTAAAGCCTTCCCAAAAGAGTGGAGGCTGTTATATCGAAAAAGGGGGAGGCCCACTCCATATTAATGCCCATGATTTGGAATGAGATGTTCAAACGATCAGGTGTCCTCATAATTTTGGTCATGTAGTGTATTTATAGACCCAGAGTGAATGTGAGTGTATTTTAGCCCTCAGCTGGTGTGTCGTGACCTCGGCAAGGCGTGGTGGTGCCACTGTGTATTAGCCGTGCTGTTGGTGTGGCTTACAGGAAAACACAGCCCTCCTCTGGCCTCAGTGCTTTATCTGTGGGCTTTTATTCAATCACAGTTGCATTAAGGGAATCAGCAGGCCTCCCTCGTTACTCATTCTACAGTTATACCAGTTACACTGGGACCTTGCAGATATGTACCAGGGCGGTCATCATTCACCCAAAATCAAGTTATGGGTTATGGGTAAAATCTTGGCATGCTTTTTCATTTCATCCATACAGTACAATTAAAGCTGAATTTCTTATGTGGAAATGGATCTGAGCTAGGAAGAGTGCAAGACTTGACTAATGCATCATAGTCACATAAGTGTGTTTGATTTATGTGATAAAATATGCTGAGTGTTTACGGCAGAGAGAAGCTTCGGGTGGGTGAGGGGATATATCTACTGACCTCATTTGAGTGTTCCACACAAGGCAAATAGTCCCCCACCGAGCCCTTAGTGCCCTTGGGTATGGACATTACAGATGCTCCAATCTGGTCCCTCATCTCTCAGCAGCCAGCATCCTGGGTGTGAAAGACTGGAAATAGAACTAGCTGGCACAGCTGGAACTATGATGGCTGGCGCTCACTTTGATTGCAAACCATGACATTGTGAGGGCACCTACTTACCAGCAGTGGTTTGATCTCTCTAATGGCTGCTGGTTACTGGTGTCCTAATTACACGCATATTGAATATTTTGAAACATACTATTTTCATTGAACCTTTATTTAACTAGGCAAGTCAGTTAAGAACAAATTCTTATTTACAATGACGGCCTACCCCAGCCAAACCCGGACGATGCTGGGCCAATTGTGGGCTGCAATTGTGCGCTATGGCAATCCCAATCACGGCCAGATGTGATACAGCCTGGATTTGAACCAGGGACTGTAGTGATGCCTCTTGCTGAGATGCAGTGCTTTAGACCACTGTACCACTCGGGAACCTTAAAGAGTAGTTCCCTGACCGGGAATCGAACCCGGTCCGCGGCCGTGAGAGCGCAGAATCCTAACCACAATATGCTTATATAGGGGATATTGACATTGGTTTGTTAAGACAAAAATAATAAAATGTTATAATTTGGAGACTGGCCAGGTAAACAAAAACCAAAGCATGGATTGCTGTCTGACCTTGTCCATACCCTTCTTACAGGGTAAAGAAACCAATGTATCATGTTGTAATTTGGGTGAGCTATCCCTTTAACTAAAAGCTATTAAAAGCATATAATGCATTGTAGAATACAATATACTGTTTGTACTACTGTATCTGTACTCCTGGGAGATGTCAGAGACTCACAGAACTGTAGATGTAGAAGTTATGAGGCTTTATAACATTGACAAACAGATAGTGCCAGAAGGTACTAGTAGGTCCTCCTCTATTACATTGAAGGGAGCAGTTACTCTGATCTATTGTTCCCTATGCAGAGTCTGGAGTAGTCTGACATTAAAGACATTCTCCGGGACTTTGGCGAATTGGGCTAAACCTCGTCGTTATTGTTTAAACCTCCCTTTGGGCTGGATGTGTCCATGTGTAGTTCATACATGTATCATCTCTGAGCAGAATTACTGTTTTACCTCAATTAGCCATGAAATCCCTAGTTTGAAAGCAACAGTTTTATGGAAGCTGCGCGGTGGTATTTTCCCAATATAGGGAATCTACACACATTTTAGTGACGCACGGCAAGCTTGGCCCACATGGACCTGCCCACTAGCAATTTGAGTTCCAGCTAGCTAGAAGCATGAGTTCGCACAAGACTGACGAGACTGCAGCTATCTAACAGAGTCGTTGCATGGATTGGGTAAACAATTGCTATTATTTTCAAAATGTCATCCAAAGAGGTAAGGTATATAAGCTATGCATCGTGTTTTTATGACCACTGATTTATGAACTGATGTGTTTTATACAACTGGGGGGTAGGGGCATAATAAAAAATATATATTAAAAAGGGGAATAGAAATTATGCAAGTAATGTTATTTGATAGACTCCAAATATATCTGCTAATTTGGTAGCTGATCTATCCCCTAAAAAACAACAACAACAACAAAAACATGGCTGTTTGTTAGTCGAGCTAGGCTAGCTATAGCCAGAGCCATATACAGTGCATTCGGAAACTATTCAGACCCATTGAATTTTTCCACATTTTGCTACATTACTGCCATATTCTAAAATGGATTAAATAGTTTTTCCCCCTCATCAATCTACACACAATACCCCATAATGACAAAGCAGAAACAGCTTTTAAAAAAACAGTAATACCTTATTTACGTGATTATTCAGACCCTTTGCTATGCGACTCGAAATTCTACAACTTGATTGGAGTCCACCTGTGGTACATTCAATTGATTGGACATGATTTGGAAAGGCACACACCTGTCTATATACGGTAACCAAAACATAGCCTACAGTCTACTACAGTGAGATGCAGCCGTGCACAGCTGTCTTGCAAAATAAATAGGCCTATAGGCCCGCTTCCAACATGGAGAATCATGCCGCTCCCTCATGAGTTCAGCAACACATTGTGATATGGCACAATACACTTCTGTGAATCAAATTCGACCCACATAATCAATTAAGCAATGCCAGCCTACTATAAACATGTTTCCAATACGTACACTTCCATTACAGGAACGAAAACCAACAGGTTACCAAGAAAACCATATTATAACGTATCTATTTCTAGGATGAAACATACTGATATGTAGCTATACCCAGGCGCGTCATTTGCGTTCTTGCATTGGAATTATATTGAATTCTGCTGGTATCATGCACTACCACAATGGACATGAAAGTTCAAAAAATGCTTTTCGCCAAGAAGTGACAGGTTCAATGGCACGATATCCTGCTGCGCTTTTGTCAGCACCTTGGACAGCGCAATACACACTAAAGCAAGATTTGTATGAAATCAACCAGCTAGATTGTTTTAGATGTATCATTTCAAAGGAGTTGCATTCAATTCTCCCCCAAAATCTGCTTGTAAATTCCCCTTCAAATGCCAGTTGGTTGAGTTGCGCAGTCCTCGGGCATAACATGCTTCTTCTGCGCTGACTGAACACGTGTGTCAAAGTGGGAAATGAGTTGTAGCTGTGGTTGCCCCAAAAGTCAGTCCATGTATTAGTGCAGTGAGTACGGTCGGCATAGCGGAGACCGCACAGAGGGTCATGTTTGAAGATCTATTACTGCTCATTGTATGCCTGGCTAAAAAGTCATGAAGACTCAGAGCTGTAATCAATAACAATGGTGGTTCTACGAAGTATTGACACCGGGGGTGTGAAGACTTATGTAAATGAGATATTTCTGTATTTCGTTTTCATTTTTTTTTTTTAAGTATATATTTTTCCAAAAACATGTTTTTACTTCGTTATCATGGGTTATTGTGTGTATCAGGCTGTGCCACCACAAAATGTGGAACAATTCAAGGGGTATGAATACTTTCTGAAGGCACTATACATTGTAATGTTGTAATTGTTTTTATTTCAGTATTCTACAGTTTGTATTGTAGATACAGTATGTAGTGGTACAGTAGTGATGTAATAACATGTTGTATGATGTAGGTGGGTGATGGGTGGGTGATGTAATTGCCTTAATCTTGTTTGGACCCCAGGAAGAGTAGCTGCTGCCTTGGAATAGGGATCCTTAATAAAATGCAAATAAAAAATACAATGATCGCTAGCTAGCTATGATGACAGACAGAATGTTGGCTAGCCTAGCTAATGGCGACACAGACCTAATCCACTTTAAACAAACACTCAAAATACGCTTCTCACTGAACACAATAAGTTTTGTCTCTTACCTTTTGACCAAATATTACTTTTATGGATGTCCAACACTGGATGAGGCACTAGTGTTTCTCTTCCTTGAGGCCAACTCGGAAAAGCATCCGATATCTATTATTTGTCTGCCTTTTGTCTTTCATGAACGGCTCCTCCATTGATATCTCAATCTAGTTTTCTCTTCTTGGCCTGACACCAAGTATCAATAGCATCATTGCCACATTTGTAGCATAGTTATAGCTGGAGCAACTTTTCTCTATGGCTGATTTGAGTGAGAGGGCCACAAGCATGAACTTATAAAAAAAAAAAATGGGGGGGCACAATCTTGTGTTCAAGTCAAATGAGGTTGCGTGTGGGGAAAAAAACAAGGCTGGCTCAGGCCTGCACAGTGTGGGTCACATAGCATGTAGGGCGGACCCACCGGCTCAGTGGAAAACCCCATGCACATAGATACACAGCGGAGAGAGATAGAGAGAGAGCAATAACGCACATATCTGCTCATATGGTACTCAATTGTGAGGGCTACTTTCAGAACTACCGGCTAAAAAGTATACAAAAGTACCGGTGTATCTCTTAAGGACTGGCGTTAAAAGCCCCACTAACAGTGGAGAGCTTCATATAATTCAGATTGCCAGCATTATTCAGCTAAGGACATTGATCGTTAGCCCAAAGGGTGCTCTTTAAACCTTGAAAATGAGCAAAGCAATGTAAACCTCCTTATAAAACAGTTAACATACCCAGTACTGTTCATGCTTGTTGTAGAAAAGATATTTCCGACTTTTTAGCCAGGTATAATGAGCAGTAATAGATCTTCAAACATGACTCTCTGCACACTGCATATTGCTTTTTAAGGATGTTTTTTCGATATTGCATGGCTGTTTGGACATTAAGCATTCCCCTCATGACAGATTGTCACTGTTCATTCATTTCCCCCTTAATCTCTGGGAATTTAGAGCAATTTGAAAACAGCAGTACAGTGCCTAATCCAGGTCTCACAGTAGGCCAGGCATACATGGAGGCAGGCAGGGACTCCATCTCTCTGTCCCCTGCAGTGCCCACCCCTGCACTCTCTCCCTCGCTCTCTCTCTCTGCCTCTCTCTCTGCCTCGCTCCCCTCGCCTATCTCTCGCACCTCTCTCTTTTCTCTCCCTCCCTCCCTCTCTCCCACACACATTGCCATTGATTAGGGCCACCCTGGCAACACAGCACAACAGAGGGCTTACTCATTGTCCATATAAACTATTACCGTCCCATCTCAGAGAATAATCCACCACATAAAATAGAGTGCTGCGCTTATACCCCACATCCCACACGCAGTCAAAACCATCTGCCATGAATGAGACAAAAGGAACAACTGAATGAACAACAAACGCTGACTTGAACCTCTGGCCACTTCATGTGGCTTTAACTAATCCAGTGGTTGTCAATCCTCTCCTCGGAGAGCCCCAGACCTTTCACAATGTTGGTGCTCTGAAGTAGCTCACCTGGGCTTTGATGATTAGATGAATCAGGTGTGCTAGCTCTAGAATATATCAAATACAGGAAATGGCTGGGGTTCCCCAAGGAGATGTTTGAGAACCACTGCAAGTATAATCTACTAGAGGTTGAGGTTTAGGGTTGTCGGCAATCTTTTCAAAGTTGTAGACTTATCAGTTGTGATTTGAAAGACTGTACACTGTGTGAACTGAGTTTTAAGGACAGGCTGTTGTCTGGTTGCAAAAAGAGAACAATGAGCTCATTGATTGTCACAGCCTAATAGAGTTAGAGGAGGTTCTGTTCAGTTGATCATCACTATAAGGCGTAATGATAATGCATGCTGTGTTGAAAAACTCCCAATTATCCTGCTCAGTCCACAGCTTCCTTCGATACCTCGCCTTACTTCATATTTTTCCGTTCATTTGCAGTGCGGAACCATGTGTCTCCAGTGTCTCTATCTATAGGGAGGTGCTGCTGAGTCCCGTGTAGGGTTGAGCAATTAGTGCACTTGGGGGTCGGTTCGGTTTTGGTCGGTTGAATTTTTTTTTCCTTCTTTTGTTTACATGAAATGCATGATGAAATATGACCTTGAAATGATTTTAGAGCCTTTTAAATTTAAATTCCAAAGCCGCAAATTGAGAACATTTAATTGTAAAACATACAAAATATTCCATTGTCTCAACAACACAGAATGACTGCCCATTACTGCTCATCACTTACTAACTATCATTTATTCACATTACTTGACCTAAATAAAATATTTCAGTTGTGTATAGATTATTATTCTTTTGATGACTTGACTATTTAATTTCTTACGGTCATCATCTCATCTCTGCCCAGGCTGTAGCAGCCAGCCATCCATCTAGGGTTATTTCTGTGCTCCTCTTGGCTAGCGAAAGGGTAGCCAGTGATCATTGGGTTGCCACAGCTGGCTATGTTGTACAGCTGTCTGACACAACCACTATTTTAGTAGTCTCTCTCACTCTCGTTGCTGTGTTGTGCACATTCCTCTCTCCTGAGGTCTATGTGCGGGTGCAATGGAATAGAATAGGCGCACTGGATTCTGGACATTGTTTTCAATTGTCACGTTTTCTGTGCTGAATCTAGGTTTAATGTTTGCCTATTGAAAACTACAACTCCTTACAGCGTCCCTCAGTTCATTATTGATTTGATGCCTCTCATGCTTGATATGTTTTCTCTCTAGAAACGGTGCGTTGAGCTCATAAGAAAAACAAACTGAATAGAATTAATGCAATTGAACCGACATTGTTTTATTATTATTTAACAACTAATTGACCAATGTCAAATTTGGTTAATCACTCAGCACTAGTCCTGTGAGAATACAGCAGTAGACAGGCAGGCACAGCACATTGTAGCCAAGGACTGATCGATGTCACCCACAAATCGGGCAGTGCCCCACGGTGAACCGCTTGCATTGTCTACTGTTACAGTCACTGGCTGAGATGAGACTGTAGGCTCATCTCTAATCTATGTGTCGTCCTCAGCTCCTCCTATTATCTTCAGTGTAATGCTGGGTAACAGTACTAGTGGGCTGGTGGTGCACACTATTCATCTTTGTAATATTTGACCATAGCACCGCCTGACCATAGCACCGCCTGGAGTTTGATAAAAGGCATTGGCACTTGGATTAGAACTGGTGCTATGGTCAGATAAGATGAAAATAGAGCTCTTTAGCCACTCACACCAACAGTGGGTTTGGTGTTGAAAAACACAACCATATGCAGAAAAGTACCTCATACCTATGGCAAAATATGGTGGTGGATCTTTGGTGTGATTGGGCTATTTTATTTCCACTGATCCCGGGGCACCTGTTAGGGTCAACAGCATCATGAACTTTACCAAGGGCCAGGACATTTTAGCCAAAACCCTGGTTGTCTCTGCTAGGAGGATAACACTGCAAGTGAATCTTCCAGAAAGACAATAACCCCCAGCACTAATCAAAATCGACAAACAAATGCTTAATTGACCACAAAATCAACATTTTGCAATGGCCGTCTCAGTCTCTGGACTTAAAAGGCTCAGTGTCGTTATCCTTGCAAGGGGAGGGTGCTTGAGTATTGAAAATAGGGTTTCCAATCATTTTCACCCATGTCTTTTTAATTTTTTTTATATATTACTTGTTAAACAAATATTTATTTCTCTGAGCAATTGTATTAGTTGAAAATAATATCAATTCCAAATTTAGCATACAACATAGCATATTTGTATTATTTATTTTATACAGTATTTCTTGCTCATCTTTATCAAGCGTGCCAATAATTATGGACCCCACTGTACCTAAGTAGGACATCACATTGGAGTCAGCATTACTGGCTTACTGGGCGTCTATCAAATAATCAGGGCACAGATATAAAACCATATAGTTTGAGAATTCACTTTAAAACCTTTCATAATTTCCAAATGGTCTTGTAATAATTTCCCACTGAGCTGAGCTATAAGTGCCCTTATTTCTCCAATGGAAATGGCTTTCCAAGTCTCCAACAACACCTGAGTGTTGATCGTTTACCCAGAGACATAGCCCTGCCATTTTCAACGGCATGCTAAAGGTATCATCCTTGAGCTCTTTTCCAAAGTACCAATTTTCCATCATAAATAATTGATTTGTTTTACACAATAAAATATTGCCTCAAAACCATTACGCAGCAGACAAAGAAAAGATAAAAGGGCACATGATCAGAGAGAAAGAGAGGCGGAGCAGGAAGTGTTTCATATGGAAAATATGCTGAAGTAAATAGAGCTGAATATATTGATAAAAGTCACCGTGTCCGAAATAGATTTTTGGTTATCAAAACGCCACGCCAGGGTAAGCCTACATGAAAAACAGCCCGTATTTGAAGTATTTTTAAAATCCCCAATGGGAAAAATGAATGGTGGAAAAATGATTGGAATCATTTCCTTGTTTGACCCCTAGGTTTTATAAGTATTATGACACCTCCACTGTGGGGCTCTATATAGGAAGCTGATGAGTCAGCTAATTTCATCACTAATTACAGTACCTTTGCATGACATGGTCCACTCTCTATTACTGAGGCCCCAGGGGTGGGCAATAACTGTCTCAAGGGCCACTTTGGATTTAAAAATTAAGGGCCACACAGATTTTTTTTATGGAACTATTTTTTGGTGAAAAGCAATTTGTGGTCTAGAAAACAGGAAGTTATTTGAAAACATATAGGTCCTTTATATTTTCTATGTACTTTGTATCTAGTTTTAGGTGTTCAAGTGTGGCCTGGAGTGTTTTTTTTAAACCAAAATATGAATCCCCCCCCAGATTGAAAAGGCTCTTGGGCCAGATCTGGCACACATGTTGCCCACATCTGCTCTGTACAGTCAAGGGACATGCATTTACTGTATCTGCAGGAGCATTAGAACACAGCAGATAAAACAGATTCATTATTTGCATATCCATGGGGAATATAATGTAATGTATTGATACACAGACACTTTCTGATTATTATTTCATTATGCCATTCACAAAACCTAACAGCCGTTATCAAACCAGCTGGAAATATTCATTGAGGATGATAGAGTTTTCTGTCTTTTTCTCTTAGGGAGATTTCTTGATAGGGCTGTTACAGGAAATGGAATAGCTCAAAACTATTAGTGTCCTCTTGGGTAGTTTAGAAAGGAGCCAGTTCATTACTACTGTTGTCAAACTGCTGGCAGGTCTCAATGGAGTGATTTCCTCATTGCTGCCAGATCCATTGGTCTGCTTGATTAGACGTTTCCATGGAAACTGCTGTGCCCCAATGGATCCCGCCTGCTTTTTCTTAATGTAAATTGACTTCCCATAGTTCTAAGGCTGTGATCTCTTCATAACCCATCGGCCAGCTTCCCATCGGCAAGCTTCACATTTTTATCTTGATGGCTTAGAATCAGTACTAAACCACTGTAATGTGAAACATTTTCTAGTCATATGGACTGTTTGTAAACTCAGCTGCTGGCAGCATTCAAATGTAGCTTGCTAATGCAGTTTCTTACACTAGAAAGCAACAACCTGGCAATAGCGTATCCCCTTCCATCGTAGAGCTCTCTCTTTGTGTCTTTACCACATGGAAGTGCATTACATTGAATTCTGCAGGCACAGACAAGCACCTCTCTTTCAGCTCTGCCTGCTTGGCACATCCCACACCAGGGACTCTCTTTGTGGGTAGTCTGTCTGCACAGCAAAGGTCCTCTGGAGGACTGCCAACAGAAAACCCCTTCTCCACACCTAAATCTACACTCTCAAATTATGCTACGCTTCAAATAAGCAGCCACATTTCCTTCAGACTCTTTCCTAAGGCTATCTTTCCACATTCACATTCAGCCCAAAATATATTATGTGAAACCTGTCGTTATACTGACATTATCTTGCACTTGAGTAGAATATGTTAAGGAGAAACGACTTACAGTTGAAGTCAGACATTTACATACACCTTAGCCAAATACATTTAAACTCAGTTTTTCACAATTCCTGACATTTAATCCGAGTAAAAATTCCCTGTCTTAGGTCAGTTAGGATCACCACTTTGTTTAAGAATGTGAAATGTCACAATAATAGTAGAGAGAATGATTTATTTCAGCTTTAATTTCTTCATCACATTCCCAGTGGGTCAGAAGTTTACATACACTCAATTAGTATTTGGTAGCATTGCCTTTAAATTATTTAACTTGAGTCAAACATTTCGGGTAGCCTTCCAACAAGCTTCCCACAATAACGTGGGTGAATTTTGACCCATTCCTCCTAACAGAGCTGGTGTAACTGAGTCAGGTTTCTAGGCCTCCTTGCTCGCACACGCCTTTTCAGTTCTGCCCACAAATTTTCTATAGGATTGAGGTCAGGGCTTTGTGATGGCCACTCCAATACCTTGACTTTGTTGTCCTTAAGCCATTTTGCCACAACTTTGGAAGTATGCATGGGGCCATTGTTCATTTGTAAGACCCATTGCGACCAAGCTTTAACTTCCTGACTGATGTCTTGAGATGTTGCTTCAATATATCCACATCATTTTTCTTTCTCATGATGCCATCTATTTTGTGAAGTGCACCAGTCCCTCCTGCAGCGAAGCACCCCCACAACATGATGTTGCCACCCCCTTGCTTCACAGTTGGGATGGTGTTCTTCGGTTTGCAGGCCTCCCCCTTTTTCCTCCAAACATAACGATGGTCATTATGGTCAACCAGCTCTATTTTTGTTTCATCAGAGCAGAGGACATTTCTCCAAAAAGTACGATATTTGTTCTCATATGCAGTTGCAAACCGTAGTCTGGCTTTTTGATGGCGGTTTTGGAGCAGTGGCTTCTTCCTTGCTGAACGGCCTTTCAGGTTATGTCGATGTAGAACTCGTTTTTACTGTGTATATAGATACTTTTGTACCTGTTTCCTCCAGCATCTTCACAAGGTCCTTTGCTGTTTTTCTGGGATTGATTTGCAGTTTTCACACCAAAGTACATTCATCTCTAGGAGACAGAACGCGTCTCTTTCCTGAACGGAATGACGGCTGTGTGGTCCCATGGTGTTTATACTTGCGTACTATTGTTTGCACAGATGAACGTGGTACCTTCAGGCGTTTGTAAACAGCTTGTAAAATTCCAGAAAATTATGTCATGGCTTTAGAAGCTTCTGATAGGCTAATTGACATAATTTGAGTCAATTGGAGGTGTACCTGTGAATGTATTTAAAGGCCTACCTTCAAACTCAGTGCCTCTTTGCTTGATATCATGGGAAAATCAAAAGAAATCAGCCAAGATCTCAGAAAAAATATGGTAGACCTCCACAAGTCTGGTTCATCCTTGGGAGCAATTTCCAAATGCCTGAAGGTACTGCTATACCCGAGTGAGATAACCTGCGATAAAATACCCCAAATAACAGTAATTGAGAATTTGTGTGAAAATATATCCCAGTGAAGGACATTCCATTACAAGGGGTAAAAAGTATTATACAGTAGTATGGCTTTCCTACAGTAAGCGTCTTTAATCAAGAGTTCCCTTGAAACCTGGATTCACTTTCAGTTTTCCACTACTGTAAATTGTCCCTTGACATATCAGACCTCAGCATGGCATCAGTTACGGACAGGTCATCCATACAGATTGGAAATTCAAGACGCGTGATTCAAGGTTTTCCAGAAATAACGAGGACCTCTCATTTGATGCAATCTAATTCACTAGTTACCTTTTTATTACATGAAAATGAGCTGCGGAATTAATGAATGACAAATATTCCAAAACCAGGCAAAAGATCAGTTTATTAAATCTACACAGCCCCTTCCCAGACGTAATTTGTTTGGAACAGCTCATCTGAAACTCAGTTATTGTTTTAATTTGAGCTACCTCATATCCTATCACTCCCAGCACAGTGATGAAATTGTAATTAAACTTTCCTTCATGTTGTAAAAAAAATAATAGCTCTTGCCTTAGAGAACCGATTAGAATGATCTTCAACAGAATGTTGCCTCATGCTCCTTCAATGTGCTCCTCATCCCTTTGAATAGCCCAAATGCATCATTTGTGCAAGTTACATGTTCCTATACTATGTAAATACATGCTCGTTTTTGTTTCATTTAGTTTATTTAGATCTAGTGACTTGATAAACGTAAGTTATTAAGTAAGCCGTATCCGAGCCAGAATGGCCCAAAAGGGCATGAGCCTATCTCCTGTTTCTGTAGCATGAGGAAGCATGATGTACGGTACACGTTTATTCCCTGGATAGGAAGTGTGTGTTGCAATTCCTTGTTTTTTGTTTTTTTTTGCAATTCAGTTTATCTATATCTAGTTGCTCGATAATGCCTAATCTTAACGTACTTATTTGGGTTGCTTTGTTCAAAAACCTTCATCTAAAACAATGTCTTCTGCATTTTTGAACACTGAGGTTAGAATGGATTAGGAAGCTAAAATGTTAAAATGTTCTATTTTTTCACCTAACAAGTTTTACTCTTTTGGAGAACGTACTGTAGGCTATCACTGTTGAATGTATTGATTTATGAAAAGCTTTATGCCGCCCTCTTGTGGAAATTATGATCATGTACACAGAATTATTCACTGTAGATCAGGTTCCTTAACCTTATTCACTTTACGACGGCGACTATTTAAAATCCAGACTAAATTGACACAGAACAGAAATAACTTTGAGATGTGAGATCTATAAGACATTTGATGTTGTTCAGAGTATATTCCTTGAACCGGCACTGAATCCTGACTGGTTAGGACCCCTTTTGGTATAAAAATAAAGACACGTATTTGATGAATTTGGCTTTGCTGCTATTAGCCCAAAGAAACACATTGAATAGCATATTCTTACATTGAATAGCAGATTCTTACATTGAATAGCAGATTCTTACATTGAATAACAGATTCTTACATTGAATAACAGATTCTTACATGGAAAAACAGATAACCAAAATAAATCAAAAGGAAGTTTGTTTTAAAGTGTTTAAAGTGTCGGTCCTATATCTGAGAGATATAAGAAAGAACAGGATTTATTTTACCCATGTTTAACCTATTTTTGAGGGGTGAACTACTTCCATATACTTACAAGCATTTTTTTTTAGCAACCTTCAGATGAGTCTTGTGAGGCTGGTGGGCATCCTAGAGCAAATGGAGAGAACACCATCGTGTTCATGAGAGCCTCCTCTTTCCGTAGAGTGGTATGTAGGCGGTATTCATTTGCAGGCCAAACCGTTCGGCTTACAGACGTTTTTCGTGGTCTGACAAACGTTTTTCGTGGCCTCGTGGTCTGACAAACACCGCTGTAGCTTGACCACCTTCCACTGCAGTAGGCCGACATACTGTAGGCAGATGTGGTGGATTGAGAGACGCAGCCCATGCAACCCCCCGGATGCAACCCCCTCTAATTTGATGTCGGTAGGGGCGTGGGCATCGGCTCTAAGGGGCATGAAACCTGTCTATTGTCCATTAAACTAAAAGGAGTCATTCAAACTTAATTGTAATTAATTACACGGACTACTCCTCTCAAAATGTAAGAATCAATCAGGTAAACTATTTGTAAAGGACAAATCTAGCCTCAGACACACCTCCTGACCTGTGACAATGAACTCTAGACACTAGCAACAACAACAAAAAATGCTTTACAAAGAATCTGATAAATCTGTTTATTTTTTGTTGTGTGGTGGATTGATAACAATATGTATGTTTCAAGTAGTGCAGCTTTGACACGTTCTATTTTATAACTAACTTGTATATCCAACTACAAAGATTCTTGTGATCGACATATTAGTTGTTGGAAATTAGGAAATTGACCAGCTGACCATTTAAAAAAAAAAAGATACATAAGTTTGATTAGTTCAGAGTTCAGTTGTAGAAAGGTTCAAGTCCATATGGGTCCAAGATTTATACTTTAGTCATGACTTTACTAACTTGCTTCTGATTGTTGATTGGAGAAAGCAATAAGGCAATGGAAAAGTAAGTAATTGAGCTGGGGTAAATTTAGTCAGCGGCAAAGAACACTTCAATCAATCACACTCACTAGCAAGTGGACACCTTCTCCACTGCCTTAGGTCCTTAACTAACTCTTCTAAAGTGGCTTGTCCGTATGTAACAAAATACCAGAATCTCTTCTCACAGGTCCTCATCAAGCTGTCAAGACCATGTCCTAGTTGCTCATGTGTTTCTGCAGGTGCTTTGGTGCAGTATTCGAATGACAACATTTCTAACTAGTGGTGGACCGTGTAGGTGCTCTTTATCCTCTGTTGTCAGAATCATGAATAAGAAGTACGTCATCTGAGTGGTTTGTAAACAATGTTATTTGGGGAAATGTGACTTTGCAGAAGCGTAAGCAACGCCCTTCACACTATCGATTACTCACTGACTTGCGAAGTGAACACAACCCATCTGGGTCTCACACTGTAACCACACTGTCTTTCCCCCACCGCTAAAGGCCACCGGGTCTAATGTCTTACAGGCAGACATTCTGTAAATGCTCTGAGGAACTGCAATGGAAGGAGGCAGGCGATATCACCGCTGTGTGAGTAGAAAGTAGTTACACGGGAAATAGAACTAGTTCACTTTAAATAGGACACATTGTAGTTGTAAGAAAAATAGCCTACATGATGAATTTCCAATTGCACTGGCTATTAGTGTCAGGCGCTGCAAAGCCATTTACAGCCTCATAAACAATTACAGTCATGCCTGGGCAAATTACCAGGTTGTTCTAAGGACATTGTGCATCCAGAATTAAAACGGAGACCCAATGAGGCAGAAAGCAGATGCAAGGTCATTACTTCAGCAGAAGGAGGTTTAGGCTCTTGGGGGTAAAAGCTGTCTGGAAACCCCATTGTTTAACAATGGGTTCATGTTTGCACTCCTTACTAAATGCTTCACATCACTCGAGACACACTTTATCAGGCTTATGTTTCTGAGAGAAGGATTGTTTTGTTATATGGTAAATGCTTAATAGAGCGGCACAGTAGATAGCGGCGTTATTGTGAACTTCGACGTACTTTTACATTTGAATAGATCGCTTAGCAGCAACGGAAACATTGACCAACATTGACCGACATCAAATACCGAGGTACGTCAAAGTCAAAGACATTTTGAAACCTTATAGTGGAATGAGTGGAAGCGTTTATGCACTTAGAGTAAGTATCACGTTGTCACTTTTCCTGATGGTGACGTGTCTCATGTTCTACTCAATCATCCGCCATCCACATCAGTTAAGGTTGTTTTGGTCAGCTTTACTCTGCATTTATGATGCAGCCACAGCTGGAGAACGATTTAACTTTCTTACACCAAACTTCAGACGTTTGTCTGTTTGGGATAATGCAGTAGTACAGCATCCTATATGTTTATTTCCTTGTACACAATGTTTTAGAACTGCACGCCTATATTCACAATGTCATTATAAACTTGCTCTTTGACCTGTGCCAGTAGGACACATAACAGTTGTCTTGCCAGTAGAGGGCAGGGTTGACCATTACATGTGTCTCAAGCGCAGAACAGTTTATATTACCCTCCAAAGAAGACCTATAATTGATGGTGATCCAAAATATTGAACATTGACAGTGTTATTATTAGAGTCGTTTTGAAATGGTCATTTATAAAGCAAATTACATGACCTTTTTCTCATAGCATCAATGGCCAGCAAAAAGGTACTTACAGGTAGTTGACAAAATGCAACACCTGTGGGAGGGCCTTGTTCTGTGCATTAAATGTGTGGTCGCTTCCCAACTCGAACACTAAATTGCACACTGATTGTACAAAACAGTGGGGACACCTTCTCTTTCCATGACATAGACTGACCAGGTGAATCCAGGTGAAAGCATTGATCCCTTATTGATGTCACTTGTTAAATCCACTTCAATCAGTGCAGATGAAGGCGAGGAGACAGGTTAAAGAAGGATTTTTAAGCCTTGAGACATGGATTGTGTACAGATATAGGATCTAAGTTTGATCACTCTTTTGTTGCTGATAATTTCTCCTCTACAGCAGGAAATGCAAATGTATAGTATAGTCAAGGTTTAAAAATGCTTCTGAAGTTTGTCATTTCCACTTTAAAATGTCAGACTTGATTTGCCCTGATGAAAAATGTATCAACCCCTACAAAAAATAATAATTAATATTTCCTGTTGCTGGTGGATTCTTTTCTGGTTGTAGCAAACTGGCCCAAATTAAGATCCTACATCTGAATATATGCCATTCAGAGGGTCATTTAAGTGCCTTTGAACAGGATATGGTAGTAGGTGACAGGCGCACCGTTTTGTGTCATGACCTGCATCGCTGCTGTTTTTTTTTAATGCTCAACAGTTTCCTGTGTGTATCAAGAATGGTCCACCACCCAAAGTACACCCAGCCAACTTGACACAACTGTGGGAAACATTGGAGTCAATATGGTCCAGCATCCCTGTGGAATGCTTTCGACACCTTGTAGATTCCATGCTCCTGACGAATTGAGGCTGTTCGGAGGGCAAAAGGGTGGTGCAACTCAATATTAGGAAGGCATTCCTAATGTTTTGTACAGTGTGTGAACTAAACTTGAGACATTACTGATCACAGGTATACTGTAGTACTGTACTTGTCCCAACCTGTGTTAATTATCCGTTCTCAAGCAGAGGAAAACAACTTGATATTTTCAGACCAATGCTCCTATGGTGACCTCTGTGGGACGGGCAGACATACCTGTGTGACTGGCGATATGAAACAGTGGTGCTCTGGCCATGCGTGACAGTGTCAGATTACCACACTGCAGTCAGACAAGCGGAGCTGGGGTAAAAGCCCGCCATATGGGCTCTTGTAATTGAGCCGGAGGAGAGGAGAGGAGAGGAGACGAGAGGAGAGGAGAGCATAGCATATCATAGAATTTCCCCTGAACACGTTAGCATAGCATAGCATCCCTCCTGAACACATTGTGGCCCCAATGGGTGTATGGCTGTTTCAGCTGACCACAGGGTGGCACTGAAGGGTACAGCCAAATAGACACGTTATTAGTGGAAATAACTACATCAATAATGGCTGTGTGACGCTCACTGTCTGGGTATTTTTTTAACCAAGAGGCCGACAGACTCAACGTTTAAGTTCTCTCTCTCCCCCATGTAGTTATCAGGAAGACGGAGAGAGTTATTCAGAAGCCTGACTCTGATAATATTGTAAAGGAAGTGGCACCATTGAGGGGCAAAATGCCACCATACCTATGTAACATTCATATCATTTGAATTATAAATCAGAACGAGGAAAAGTCTATGTTCTGAGTGGATTAATATTTAAAAGATTGAGCATACATATCAGCATATTGACAATGGGAGAATACTAATTTTCTCATCTCTGTTTCTGATGAGAGGTGAAACAGAATGCTAACTGCATAATTCAGTTTCGTTTTTGCATTTTCTTACCTTTTGATAGATTTTTTGGGGGGGTTGACTAACTTCTCTGTTTTTTATTTCCTGTCAAAAAAAGAAAGAAATATTTTCAGTGAAAAAAATGAATATATAGGAAGACGGTGCATGCAAATGAGAGTACATAGGTGATGTTTGTGTTTTGACATTAAATAGAAGGCATACTCACATCTTTACCTTGCACACATTTTAAACATACCAATTGAACCACTGTTATTAGTACATTTAATATTTAGCTGTAAGGGCTTTAGAGAAGCAAAAATACATCAACTGTGTACCTGTATATGACCCGTAGTTGACATGTACAGAGTACAGTAGTCTGACTACATCACAGACGGTTCAATTGAATGTTACATTTAACTCACTTGGAACCTGGGCAGAGAGACATGGTTTCTTTTGTGTCGTTATAATTCCTCTCTCTGGTTGGAATGTGCTTCTTTGTGAAAGAGCGCGCCCATCCAGGTGAGAGTGTCTAACAGTAAGGAAATCAATATGATGTAAATTATTAAGAGCTCAGGAATGCGTCTGACCCCCACTGTCTTGCACCGGGCTGGGCTCTGAAGGCTGGCAGGTGGACGCGGGCTTGGACTTTCCCTCTAACACTCATTAGTGGCTGGGAGCCCGGGCTCCCTGTGAGTGGAAAGGCAGGGATCACAGCGGGGAAGTGATGGTCCAGGCCTCTCACATCCCGACTCAGCCTTCGCTCCAGCTCCTTCAGCCTCTCCCTGGAAGCTCATTAGTAAGTGCACTGATGCATAAGAGCTAGTCATTAGCTGAGCCTTTTTTTCCCGTCTTCATCTCTCTCCCCCGACACCACGTCTGATCCCGGAGACCAGTGGCAGTGGCAGGTTTAAAAGACAGGAGAGGGCCACATTACTGCAGGTAGATGAACAATAAAGAGTGGCTAGCGGTGGTAGCTAGCTAGCAGTGGAAGGGCTTGAGTCAATTTGATGTGAGCTCTTCAAAATGGAGTCCATCCAAAAGCCCTCCAAACCAAAGAGTAAACATTAGCGCTTGACCATGACTTTGGCTGTGCGCTCCACTCTTCCTCCATGGTTGGTTTTGATCTGTGGTATTTGCTTTTGCTGCTGGCCAGATCCCCTCAGCACCTGATGGCTGGCCAGGCTCTGAGTAAATAAGATCTCAGGCCCAGTCCTCTCCAGGGCTGCTGAGTAAACAAGGTCTCTGGTGTGCGTAGCGTGCCTGGCAGCAGGGTGAATGCTGGTCCAGGGGCCTCCAGAGGCCCTCCACCCCCTATTTTTCTATCTAGCTCTTTAATTCTCCTTCTCTCTCTCTTTCTCTCTCTTACTCTCTCACTCATGGAAACAAAAGAGCAATATACTCATACTGTACACACTCCAATGATAGTCTGCTCTTCATGAGGAGATATCAGCATTGCCCTCAGTACTGTATTCTCTCACAGAACTGTTTGTTAATGTGATGTAGAGTCTCGTATGTAGTAATAATACATACGATTTTCTTTTTCATGTTGACCGTATCACTTTCTATGTCTTTCATGTATAAACGTTTGTAGGAAAATCTGAGGGATAATCCCAGAACTGAATGACGTGTAAAAAATGACAATAACCATCATTTATTTAAACCTTGTGGTCCCATACCCCACTAGGGGGTCACACGCACACACACACACACACACACACACACACACACACACACACACACACACACACACACACACACACACACACACACACACACACACACACAGGCACGCATGCACATGCAGACATACATAGCTGCATACACACGCATATATATATATATATATATATATATATATATATACCATTCAAAAGTTCAAAAGTGTGGGGTCACTTAGAAATGTCCTTGTTTTTGAAAGAAAAACACATTTTTTGTCCATTACAATAACATCAAATTGATCAGAAATACAGTGTAGACATTGTTAACCATCACTTCTGTGTTCCAATGGCACGTTGTGTTAGCTAATCCAAGTTGATCATTTAAAAGGCTAATTGATCATTAGAAAACCCTTTTGCAATTATATTAGCATAGCTGAAAACTGTTGTCCTGATTAAAGAAGCAAGACATACTTGCCTTCTTTAGACTCGCTGAGTATCTGCAGCATACGAGATCTTCAGTTTCTTGGAAATTTCTCACATGAAATAGCCTTCATTTCTCAAAACAAGAAAAGACTGACGAGTTTCAGAAGAAAGGTACTTGTTTCTGCCCTATTTGAGCCTGTAATCGAACCCACTAATGCTGATGCTCCAGATACTCAACTAGTCTAAAGAAGGCCAATTCTATTGCTTTTTTAATCAGGACAACAGTTTTCAGCTGTGCTAACATAACTGCAAAAGGGTTTTCGAATGATCAATTAGCCTTTTAAAATGATAAACTTGGATTAGCTAACACAACGTGCCATTGGAACACAGGAGTGATGGTTCCTGATAATGGGTCTCTGTACACCTATGTAGATATTCCATAAAACAAATCTGCCATTTCCAGCTACAATAGTCATATACAACATTAACAATGTCTACACTGTATTTCTGATCAGTTTGATGTTATTTTAAGGTACAAAAAACATGTGCTTTTCTTTCACAAACAAGGACACATTCTAAGTGACCGCAAACTTTTGCATGATAGTGTATAAATACACACACACACACCTCAGCAAGCTAGCTGATTAATGTTAACCACTTTTACTCAAGATCTTTTACGGCTTCCAAAGCACTAATAATAGATGCCCAAGTGTGCTCTGTAATAACACACGCAGCTATGGAATTGATTTGTTCATATATTTATGGCCGTACGGACAGATTTATCCAATATGACACAGGAAAATACCTTTTAATATCTGCATTGCATTCAAATGTCCATCATTTCCATGTCAACAGTACTTATCTACCTCAAGACACTTGGGACAGTTTTACAATGCTGTTTTTCTCAATATGTCCGAACAATATTCTCAATGATAGGATGGTAGCGTCATTATATGCCATGCATAACTTTCAGTAGCATTAACTGAACGTCATCTGCTTGTTTTAGAATGTTATCAAATCACTCAGTCATATCTTATGGTACGCCTGTACATGGACGTTAACTATAGTTAGCTATTTCAAAACCAGCAGTTTAAGCATCTAAACACTGCATGTAATCAAGCATTGTCCTCAAAGGAATCCTGTGGCATTTAGTACAGACAGAATGTCATAAAGATAAATAACGATGATGACACCTGCAGATATTGTCATTACTTTCGCCGTTGTAATCTCCCAAGCCACAAACAAATGGATTTCATATACTGCAAAAAGATTAAACAATTTAATTTAACATTTAATGTCCTTTTTGAATGATTATAAACATTACGTGACCATAAGGGAGGTCCCTAAGTATCCACACACCTCGGATCCAGTTCAGCACTGCTACAGTTCCACCTCCTCCTCTACTAATGGACTGCTGTAGCTCTTTGCTGCTGGTACTACGCCCCAGAGTTGTGTTTTGTTAAGAATTCGGGACACAATTCAATTACAGTGAAATGTACTTTGCATGTCAGAGTAATGGCCAAAAAGAAGTAGCCACGTTAATGTGCTACAGTGTCTTTCCATGGGTAAAGGTATGGCTTGCTATTGCAGAAGTTTACCGAGTCAAATTCACATCAGCTTAATGGGATCTGGAGCTTGCCATGCTGGAAACTTTGATGCCAATTAATCCAGGTTGTAACTAGGAGAGACTCCTGCTGATTTATTCACATCCATTGTTGATTGTTTTTGGCCCCGGGAGCTCAAAGTCCTTGCTAGTGCCAAAACTGGTGGCACCAACTCCTCTTTTTTAGCCCCTGTTGCATTGTCTGTGGATTGCCTGCAATTAGTAAAGCTATGGAGGCAGAGAAATGACAAGATGGGACATGGCTATTGCAATGCAAGGAGGCTGTTGGCTCACACGCCAGCTGAAAGGCAAGGCTCTACAATGTTTGTTAGCCCTCAGGGTTATCCCTGATTCACTACTGCAGACAGGAAACAAGATTTATGTAACACAAATCAATACCCCGGACAAACGTTGACCATTGTGGACGGGCAATTGAGGCAGCTTTCTTTATCAGCCTAACATGACACTAATGTGTTTTTATTCCTGTTTAACCCAGGCTGTGATGAAGCTTTTGGCAGGCTAAGACAGAGACGGTGAGAGGCAAGCTGCCCTTAATTTGTCTGGGAATACATGCCAACATGCAGACAGAGGCTGATGCACTCGCTTGTTGTCGAGGCGATGGCCTATCAGTCTTCTTGTTCCAGCCGGGTCCTTTATCTCATGTTTGTTGCTGTCTGCCATTGTGAGAAGAATCAGCAATTTGCATCCTCCAGCCGATAGTGTTCCAAGAGGACTAATGATTGTGTGGCTTCGCCGGGATCCCACTCAACGCTGTCTGAAGTGAATTAGAAATAAGTGCAGTTTCCAGAGCTCATCCACATGGGGAGTGTTTTCACAGGATCTCACAGGTCCCCTTTATTCACCGGCCTGTCGCCTGTGATTTCATTAACACTGCTTGTCAGCTAAACACAATAGGGCACACACCAGGCAAAGCACTCAAGCAAACGACCATATGCACACACACTGCACTGTAGACCCCTCCCCACCACAAAAAAGGAGCACTACTTTCACAAGTGGGCCGTCACAGTGCAGTACAATAATATACACTTTGTTTAATTTCCTTCCTGCTTATAGTTGAGGAAAATATGAAAGCAACATGAATGACCTGTAGTATTCTCTGAGCATTGAGTAGGAGCCACAATGGGAGGGTAGATCTCAGTGCCAAGTTATTTTCCGAGGTCCACATTCCAATTTATTAGGAGACTTGTGAAACAAACTCTTGCGACAGAGGTGAACGCATGTCCTGGTAACAGTTGGGCACGTTGCCAGGCCAGGCCAGCCCCACATACTCCCATCAGGCCCTATCTCTCTGCAGTTACGCTGTACACTGCATTCGGAAAGTATTCAGACCCTTTGACTTTGTCCACATTTTGTTACGTTACAGCTTAATTCTAAAATTTATTAAATCGTCTTTCCCCCTCATCAATCTACACACAATACCCTATAATGACAAAGCAAAAACAGGTTTTTAGAACATCTAGAAAAGGAATTTTAAAAAGTAAAAAATAAAATATGACATTTACATAAGGATTGTCTTTGTGGTTCTAAACTGCCAAAATGTTTTGGTATCCTTCCACAGATATTCCACACAATCCTGTCTCGGAGCTATACGGACAATTCCTTCGATACTTATGTAAATAAGGCATATCTGTTTTATTGAATTTTTTTACTTGCAAACATTTCTAAAAACCTGTTTTCGCTTTGTCATTTTGGAGTATTGTGTGTAGATTGATGAGGAAAACATTTTTTTCATCCATTTTAGAATAAGGCTATAAAGTAACAAGATGTGGAAAAAGGAAGGGGTCTGTATGCTTTCCAAATAGCACACTATTTCCTTTAAAGTGTGCAACTTTTGACCAGGGCTTCTGGTCAGAAGTAGTGCACTATATAGTGAATAGGGTGCCATTAAGCATAAGCATACTTAACATCTCAACCTGAATTGGAATACTGTAAAAAAAAATGTCCAGAAGGGATAAGAGTTAGTAGACTTCATTGCAGTGTGCTATACATGCATGTCCTCAAAGTGATTTTATTGAGATTGTGTATTTAGTTTACCCGTCATGATGGAATACTTAGAATACCTTAAGTGTACAGCTCCCAATATTGTATAAATATCTTCGCTTTAAAGGTAATTTTGTGGCTCACAGACTAATGTTTTTTGTTGACATCTTATCAGGGAAAAAAATATGTTTTTGGAATTTTCCATTTCTTTCTATATTATTTATTTCCATGTCTGCTCGATGCCCGGAAATGCCATTGTACAAGATATAGTGGAAAAGGATTTAAATGCAAAAAGGAATGAAGTGTCTACAATGACCAGGGTCCTGTACCAACACCACGAGATAAACGTCAAACTCTCCAAAAAAGCTTTTATAATAAAATAAAAAAAGCGTAGAATGCCTGATTGATTAAGACAGAACATTTATTTAGGTTCAAATATGTTTATTTTATGTAGGTTTGAGAGTCAAAAAGCAACTGAGGAAAAATGTCTTGCTACTTTGTTTAAAACATCAAGTCAGATTGGTGAAACTGTCAGAGTGCTGAAAGTTCTGATAGAATGGTGTTTTTGTTGAGGATTTTCAAATTGTACAAATGTTTGTATTGTCTGTTTTGAGTATCTGTTGTCAACTGTTCTTTAGTACATCCTTAATCTATTGAATTATTTGCTGTGCTTGACCTAAGGGACAATGTTTGTTTTATAAAATATTGTTTCTAGAAAACATGCAAAAATGCGAGATTTTGTTTTTAGCTCTGGTGCATTATGTAGTGCTATAAAATTAAACATAAAGAAGTTTGGAGATTATCTAATGTTAGAATTACACAATCAAGGCATTTAAACACTTGTTGGACACTATAAAGTGCCTTCAGAAAGTACTCAAACCCCTTGACTTTTCCACACAGCCTTAATCTAAAATGAATTAAATATAGAAAACAGAAATACCTTATTTACATAAGTATTCAGACCCTTTGCTATGAGACTCTAAATTGAGCTCAAGTGCATCCTGTTTCCATTGATCATCCTTGACATGTTTCTACAACTGTTGTAAATTCAATTGATTGGACATGACTTGGAAAGGCACACACCTGCCTATATAAGGTCCAAATATATATAAAACCAAGCCATGAGGTCGAAGGAACTGTCCATAGAGCTCTGAGACAGGATTGTGTCGAGTCACAGATCTGGGGAAAGTTACCAAAACATTTCTGCAGCATTGAAGGTCCCCAAGAACACATTGGCCTCCATCATTCTTAAATGGAAGAAGTTTGGAACCACCAAGACTCTTCCCAGAGCAATCGGGGGAGATGGGCCTTGGTCAGGGAGGTGACCAAGTACCAGATGGTCACTCTGACAGAGCTCTAGAGTTCCTCTGTGGAGATAGGAGAACCTTCCAGAAGGACAACTATCTCTGCAGGCCAAACAGGCCTTTATGGTAGAGTGGCCAGACGGAAGCCACTTAGTAGAAGGCACATGACAGCCCGCTTGGAGTTTGCCAAAAGGCACCTAAAGACTCTCAAACCATGAGGAACATGGATTCTCTGGTCTGTTGAAACCAAGATTAAACTCTTTGGCCTCAATGCCAAGCTTCACGTCTGGAGGAAACCTGGCACCATCCCTATGGTAAAGCATGGTGGTGGCTGTGGGGATGTTTTTCAGCGGCAGGGACTGGGAGACTAGTCAGGATTGAGGCGAAGATGAACGGAACAAAGTACAGAGAGATCCTTGATGAAAACCTGCTCCAGAGTGCTCAGGTCCTCAGACTGGGGCGAATGTTCACCTTCCAACAGGACAACGACCCTTTGCACACAGCCAAGACAACACTTCAGGACAAGTCTCTGAATGTCCTTGAGTGGCCCATCCAGAGCCCGGACTTGAACCAGATCGAACATCTCTGGAGCGACCTGGAAATAGCTGCGCAGCAACACTCCCCATCCAACCTGATAGAGCTTGAGAGGATCTGCAAAGAAGAATGGGAGAAACTTCCCAAATACAGGTGTGCCAAGCTTGTGGTGTCATACCCAAGACTCAAGTCTGTAATCGCTGCCAAAGGTGCTTCAACAAAGTACTGAGTAAAGGGTCTGAATACTTATGTAAAAGTGATATTTCAGTTTTTTGTTTTTTATAAATTAGCAACAATATCTTTAAACATGTTTTTGATTTGTCATTATTGGGTATTGTGTGTAGATTGATGAGGGGGAAAAAACAATGTAATGAATTTTAGAATAAGGCTGTAACCTAGCAAAATGTGGAAAAAGTCAAAAAGTCTGAATACTTTCCGAAGGCACTGTATGTAACCATGAAATGCATTTTATGGTGTCTGATGGAGTTGACATACGGTGCCTTCAGAAAGTATTCAAACCAGTTGACTTTTTCCACATTTTCATGTGTACAAAGTGTAATTAAAATGTTTTTTTTGTGATTTTTTTTGTAAACGATCTACACAAAATACTCTGTAATGTCAAATTGGAAGAAACATTTGAATATATATTGATGAGATAAGTATTCAGCCCCCTGAGTCAATACATGTTAGAATCACCTTTTGCAGCGATTACAGCTGTGATCTTTCTGGGTAAATGTCTAAGAGCTTTGCACACCTGTACAATATATGTACAATATTTACACAATATTCTTTTCAAAATGAATCAAGCTCAGTCACGTTAATTGTTGATCATTGCTAGACAGCCATTTTCAAGTCTTGATTTTCAAGCTGATTAAAGTCAAAACAGTAACTATGCCACTAAAGTCAACTGTAACTATGCCACACAGGGAACATTCAATGTCATTTTTTGAATATTTTTATTCTGTACAGGCGCCCTTCTTTTCACTCTGTAATTTATGTTAGTATTGTGGAATTAATACAATGTTGTTGATACATCCTCAGTTATCTCTTATCACAGCCATTCAATTCTGTAACTGTTTTAAAGTCACTATTGGCCTCATGGTGAAATCCCTGAGCAGTTTCCATCCTCTTCGGCAACTGATTTAAGAAGGGCACTTGTATCTTTGTAGTGACTGGTTGTATTGATACACCATCCAAAGTGTAACATTTATAACTTCACCATGCTGAAAGGGATATTCAATGTCAGCTACCAATAGGTGCCCTTCTTTGTGAACCATAGGGAAACCTCCCTGGTCTTTGGGGTTGAATCTGTGCTTGAAATCCACTCCTCGACTGAGGGACTTTACAGATAATTGTATGTGTGGGGTACAGAGATGGGGTAATCATTTAAAACCATGTTAAACACTATTATTGCACACAGAGTGAGTCCATGCAACTTATTATGTGACTTTTTATGCAAATGTTTAGTCCTGAATTTACGTAAGCTTTTCATTTTGAATACATTTGTAAACATTTCTAAAAACATAATTCCAATTTGACATTATGCGATATTGTGTGTAGAGCAGTGACACAATATTTCAATTGAATCCATTTTAAATTCAGGCTGTAACACGACAAAATGTGGAAAAAGTCAAGGGGTGTGAATACTTTCTGATGGTGCAATAAATCCAGTTAGTGCCGTTTTATGAAGAAAAAAATGAAGATGTTCTTTCTTTACGTGTTGATACTTTGGTCTATCAAAATATGTACTTCAAGTTGTGTTAACATTATAAAATGTATTAGTAGGAAAAAATGTTGCACCTATTTTCAAGATTCCCTGGGCTCAAAGAAGACTTAAACTGACTGATTGGACCAATGGGAATGTGCTCTTACTAAGTCAAATTAAAACTATGTTGAAGCAGACATCAGTTTGCCATCTGTGATTAGTGAGTTAATCAAGTATGTGTGCGAAGCAGAAAACTCCTCTAAGGATCAACCTCTCTCTTTTGATAGTAGAGTACAGTTGATGATTGGATAAAATGTGCTGGCTTACTGTGCTGGAATATGAACGTATAGTACACCATTTGCATTTTAATGAGCTATTGAGCATTATAAAATAAATGATCTCAGCTACACAACCCTCTCACTTAAACAACTGTAGCTTCCAGCTTGTTATTGTAATACAATAACATTTTCGTAAGGATTACATTTAACTTCTGTTTGTAGTTATAATGTGAATGGAAATGCACTATGTGCTCATTAAGGACTTGTTTTTGATAGAGATTGATTTGATTTTACTTGTACAATATTAATTGTATATAGCCTATTGTATTTGGCCTACGGTAATTATGCACATGCCATATGGACCATTATTTCAGCGTTGTTGCATCCTACACTTCAGAAATCCACTTTGACTGTGACACGTATCAACAAGCCATGCATGAAATTTATGCATGACAAATGAGATGTTCGGTATGCCTAACAAAATGTTGTTCAATTAAAGGAAAAGTAATGGCATCCCACAGTATATAACAAAGAAAATCAGGACATACTTAAAAGTGACAGAAAACCATAATGGCTCGTTCTCCCACCTGTCATGCTATGTTATTCAGCTAATTCCCCTTGCTGTTTAAAACACTTGCACATCCAAATTCGCCATCGTAATCTCTATGACAGAGGACATTAATTATGGTCATCAGTCGATCGTTGTTTCTTCACAACATCTCTGATTAAAATTTCACACAATGTAATGATTGTGCTTCAGTGTTAGAAGCTGTGAAATGTACGGAGAAGTCAATGAGTCTGAATTTGTATTCTTGGGAGAGTCGTTCGCGTTAAAAAGCTGCCCAAATCAAAGGCATAAGTGCTTGAGGAAAAGATTTATTTACATGCAAATTATAATATATCTTAACAACATGTTCATTAAAATATTGTGCAAATGAGGGACCAACAAAGTGATAACTTCTATCCCGATATGTGGGTTCAGATTTCATACTTGGGAAGTTTAATTAAGCAATAGATTATGTTTTGAAGGGAGTGTTCAGTTTAATGAATCCCCCGAGAACGCAGATAAACACTGCAAAAGTATCAAAGCATTCATCTCTTTAATAGATGTGAAAATTAGCCATGTAAATGGTCTGGAGTCTTTCTTTTCAACACTCGTGGGAACGTTCACCAGATAAAGATGACACTTTATGTAACCTGCATTATACAAGCTGGGTTTTTTTTTTTTTTGAAAGCGCCCGAATGCTATTTTAGGTACGCTCTAACATCTTCAAGGACGAATAGACAAACACCAATGTCTTCAAATGCATCATTTTAAGACACGACTCATCAACAGTGAGGATGGATGGAGAGAGGTTTTCTGTGTCAAAGTGACTCGATGGCATACCGAGTCGAATCTCCACCTTATGCCTTGTAAAACCAAACGAGCGCAATTGATCAATAGAGTATTACCCATCGGTACGACTTATATGAGGCTCTTTGATCAAGGAGTAGCCTTCACCGTGAGTGAATTGGTGGTCATTTAAGCTGGGGGTTTTTTCTCAATAAGATCTACCTCAGTGTGGGTCTATGCTGCAATGGTGAAACAGAACAGAGTCAGTGAACCTTACTCCATTGTGTGATGGAAGAATGCTACGTGCCTAACATTCACCTCTGCTAGGCTGCCTGTTGTTTATCCCTGTAATGTCCATTTTATTGGGGAATCTCAGCAAGCCTTCACACTACCTGCTGTGCTCAGCAGTGTGGAGAAGCCAGGGCCAGTTGAGTGGTGGTCAGTGGCTGTCTATCACAATCTCAGGGATCAGTTAGCAGACATCAGTCTTCGGCTCTGGCCTGGTGCTGGTTGTCTTATGTCTCTTGATGTTACAAAAAGAAGGTGGAACACCACAAAGGTTTGTAAACATAGAAGTAGACTAATTCTATTGTAAATGTGGTAAGTTCAGACTTTGTGTGTTGTTATCGTGATTATGCATCTAATATTACTGTAATTAGTTGAGTGTGTTATGCCATTGTAGCATGAACAATGTTTCACAATCCTTTTTACTGGAAATGATTGTAAAACATGAAGATTTTATGATCCGTTGTGGTATATAGGCAGGGCCGGCCCCAGGCATAAGCGACACAGGCGGTCCCCGCCGGAGGCCACGACCAAGCATGAAAAATGTTTCACAATTCTTTTTAATAAAAATGATTGTTAAACATAAATGTTTTATGATCCTATGTGGGATATGGGCAGGGCCGGCCCCAGAAAAAAGCAACATAGGCGGTCCAGGCCGGGGGCTCCCAACCAAAAAATATGGAAGACCGGCCGGGCATGGAGGGCACGCAAGACACGTGCCCAGGGGCCCTGACCTCCAGATGGCCCCCATTGACATGGCACAAGTCATGCCAAAATGTGTAGAATTGCAGAAAATTTGCTTCAAATTGCAAGCATTTCTCTCCGCCCCATGAAAGAAATTGACAGAATTGCAGGAAGTCAACTGTAAAACTGAAGAAAAATAATATCTCTGCAACATGGATTTTTTTTTTGAATTGCATGAATTTTGTTATAAAACTGCAACATTTTCTGTAGCCCCTTGGCAAAATGTGTAGAATTGCAGGAAAATAACTTTAAAACATATTTTTGTTGTATCCTCCGTCAAGAGAAGAACTACTAAAAGGTTTTTCCTATGAGGTGGGGGGGCCTCCCCAACCAAATCGTGCATAGGGCCACCAAAAGGCTATGGCCGGCGCTGTGTATAGGGATCGGGAAAAACATTGTCAAAATAGGTTGTTACTTTCACTCATTGGTTTGAGGTCGGAAGTAAAGAAAACAGAAACCTTAGGTTGGAGAAGTGAACAGTCAGAGCCAATCCTACCTCTACCTCTCCCCCTGCTGTGGGAACAGGCCCTGTAGCCCTCTTAGAAGTAAACAACAGCCCCGTCAACAGTCGGCAGCAGACTTCCTCCTTTCTGTGTTTCATTTGCTGCGCTGCCCTTCTCCAACTCCATTCTTGACCTGTTTCCACCCCTAATTTCTGCCATCACATTCAGATCAGAGCTAGCCGACGGTCAGCTTCATTACAGCCAATGTTTCTCTGCAGTTTGGTGCTGGGTCTCCTCTGAATTACCGTCATTTACATTTTCCAGCGGTGATTGCGGTTGCAGGTGGTAATACATTAAGGGACTGAGACAGCCAGTGGCAGCCGACTGAAAGACCTTTCTCCATTTACACTAAGTTTCTCCTTACATTCTTGGGCATGTAGCCGTAATTAGGGGCAATGGTTTTGACTGTGGTCATATTCATACGGGACAACTCACTATAAGTTGTACAACAAGGTGATTACATATATTACATATGATTACGATATTACTATATTACATATATTACATATATTGTGCTGGGCCAATAGATTATGCCAGGGGTCTTGGGAATTTCAAGTAGAAATTCTAGCCTAATCAAAGCATAAAAAGACTGCCTTGAAATAGCTTAATGCTCATTTCAAGAGCTATCCGGCTGCTTGCCAGTCCCATGTGGCTCAGTTGGAGCATGGTGCTTGCAACACCAGGGTTGCAGGTTCGATTTCTACTGGGGACCAACGCTCACTACTGCTAAGTGACTCAAATGGAAATGTCATAGAAGGGCATAATATTCTGCTTTGTCTACATGTGTTCCTTTTTGATTTGTTCATGATGTCACATGGCACTTTAAATCTAAGCAATCCATGACTTTTGTAATTACAGAGGAAAAAATGTTGTAGAGGCCTTGATATACCGTATCCTATTAAACATCTGATCGAATTCATTGACACACATTTTAGCATACAATTTCGACTTGATAGATCCCGGCACAGTATTTGAAACATGGTATTCTTCATAGTGTCTCTCGAAGATGAACTCCTCTAACAGGTAACACCCACAGAAAGCCCTCAGTCCATTTCCATGTAGCCTCCAGCTGCATGAGCGCTATGACAGCCTCTTGGGGCAGGGGGATTATTGAGAGCAGGCCTTCCCTAGCTCAGTGCCTCTGGCTGGGCCCAGCCAGCCCCCCAGTGCTTCACAGTGCCTCACAGCGCAGCCCACCAAGCACACAGAGAGCAAAGAGGCACTGGGGACCCCTCTAATTGTCCATGCTTTGGGCGCCTCTTCTCTAGCCCAGCATGAAGACAGCCTGCTCCAGTCCCAGGGCCGTCCCGCTGCTCCCCACTCAGCCTCTACACAGGGAGTCTGAAGACAGGGTTTGGGTTTGAGCTTCTAACATACTGACTGAGGCAAAAGTGCACCTGGAAATGCAAAGGATATTTCAGCGTGTTCTGCAGTCAATATGGCCGACTGCCAGTGCCATCTCAGTATGACATGGTTAAACCTTCTTCACAGGCGATATCAAGTTTATGCCATCCACACACTTCTCAGTGGATAGAACACTAGCGATATGTTTGCAGCATTGTCGGAGCACACATGCTGAGCCTCAGCCATAACATTCAAATGAAACTATAATCATTCTGTTATTACTTCACCAGTTCGGCAGACGATGACGAGCCCCCAGATTTGTCGACTCGATGCCTTCATAAACAATATCCACATAAAGGCCTATGTTATTTTCTGACTGCATGTAGTTGTAGATATTTCTCCGTGCCTTGGAGGGATCCAGGTCTTCAAAGGCTCCAGTAAGAGGCTGCAGTGAGAATAGACTGTGTGGAGCCTGAGGAGCTGGGGGAGGCAATGGGGAGGATGAGGGAAGGCCACGGCTGCTGGGAGATGATGAGGACTGACAAGGCCACCCCCCAAAAAAAACGAAGGAAGAGGCAGCACCAAGTCATCCAGTGGGGGAGGGGAGAGCACATATTCACAACCCACCGCTATGGCTATTAGTACCTTTTGATACTTTCAGCTCTTTGAAATCACTCCATGTTTCTTCCTGTGAGAGTCGAAGAGAAAACTCTGGCAAATCGTGGATACATCTGTTCGAATCAAACATGTTTGTTTCTACCTGGCTGATGGTCCAGTTTAGCACTGATGTGTCTGTGCTGAAACGTTCCAGATGGTGAGAGGGAGGAGGAGAGGCAACTATAATGATAGCAGTTAGAGATGTACAACACATTTACAACACGTACTGTTTCAACCAGTAGCAGAGCAGCCAAACAGCATCTCGTACCTATTCACTAGGCTCGTTTCCTCGAGGGTTTTCAAATTGATTCTGGATCAGTTTATATCAAAGAATATACATGTATTCTACTGTTGCACATACTGTAAATGTTCTATGTTGGTTTGTTGATTTTAAATGGGGTTAAATCCAAGCAAGGAAGCAAGTCGAAGCAAGACTGTACTTATTTATGAGATTCAACGACGTCATAGATTTTAAAATGCTACCCTCAGAAGGTTGCAATTACAAAACAAGCTCCTGAAATCACTTAGAAGGGTTATGTATTGTAAATGTGGTGCTTTCTAATGCCATGATCAACCAGTCGGAACTAAAAGTAATTATGAACCGCTCAAGGTTAAATTGGTATGCATTAACATTTTAGAATGCCAAATCGTTATTTTCTTAACAATGAATCTAGCTACGTATATTAGTGATACACGTAACGCACAACGTCATTTATCTGGCCACGTAACTCACACGCTTTGACTATGTCCATTTTCATTTCCCTGTCTTTCCAATGATGAGCAGTCATAAACCTACATTCTTGCATCACAATTTCCGCTCCAGTAAGATGGGGAAAGAGATTCGCTGTTAAGATGGGGGAGAGAATGGGTTCCTAAATTTGTGCAAATATCAATTCGAAGGAGATTTCAGATAAGGCAAAGATCCCCCTGATATCATATTTACTAACCCCTCCAATCAATACAGTTAAGGGATGACACGCACACACACACACACACACACACACACACACACACACACACACACACACACACACACACACACACACACACACACAAACTTATCATTTAGATATTAACATACACTATATACACAAGTATGTGGACACCACTTCAAATTTGTGGATTTGACTATTTCAGCCACACCCGTTGCTGATATAAAATTGAGCACACAGCCATACAATCTCCATAGACAAACATTGGCAGTAGAATGCCCTTACTGAAGAGTTCAGTGACTTTCAACATGGCACCGTCATAGGATGCCACCTTTCCAACAAGTCAGTTCGTCAAATGTCTGCCCTGCTAGAGTTGCCCCGTTCAACTGTAAGTACTGTTATTGTAAAGTGGAAACATCTAGGAGCAACAACGGCTTAGCCGCGAAGTGGTAGGCCACACAAGCTCACAGAATGGGACCGCCGAGTGCTGAAGCACGTAGTGCATAAAAATCATCTGTTCTCGGTTGCAACACTCACTACGGAGTTCCAAACTGCCTCTGTAAGCAATGTCAGCACATGAACTGTTTGTCGGGAGCTTTATGAAATGGGTTTCCATGGCCAAGCAGCCGCACACAAGCCTAACATCACCATGCGCAATGCCAAAAGACGGCTGGAGTGGTGTAAAGCTCACCGCCATTGGTGCAGTGGAAACGTGTTCTCTGGAGTGATGAATCCCGCTTCACCACCTGGCAGTCTGACGGACTAATCTGGTTTTGGTGGATGCCAGTAGAATGCATAGTGCCAACTGTAAAGTTTGGTGAAGGAGGAATAACGGTCTGGGGCTGTTTTTCATGGTTTGGACTAGGCCCCTTAGTTCCAGTGAAGGAAAATCTTAAAGCCACAGCATACAATGACATTCTAGATGATTCTGTGCTTCCAAATTAGTGGCAACAGTTTGGGGAAGGCCCGTTCCGGTTCCAGCATGACAATGCCCCTGTGGCTGAGTGGAAGCAAGTCTCCACAGCAATGTTCCAACATCTAGTGGAAAGCCTTCCCAGAAGAGTGGAGGCTGTTATACAGTAGCAGTAAAGGGTGGACCAACTCCATATTAACGGCCCATGATTTTGGAATGAGATGTTGGACCAGCAGTGTCGTGTTATTTCAGCAAGCAGCAAAGACAGCAAAAGACTGTCAATGAGGTTCTTTAAAGATATTAGTGGTATTGTTCAGGATTCTCCCCAGAGTTTGTCCTCCCCATGACACTGAATGGACAAATTAGACAGCCCAAATGTGCTCGTGCTGAACATATTGTATTACTATTCAGAAAGTTATGGGAGCAATAAATAAGTACTTTGGAATGTTGGTCATGCCAGGAATAGCAATGAAAAGGATAGCTAGACAATAGCCCCTAACTGGACTGTGACAGGCTAATTATTTTGCCTGCATAATAAAACTCTCTTTACATAGGTCACTTGGAAAGTGTCATAAAAAAATGTGTTATAGATTATTTTTATTGAAGCAATTAAACCAAAAAGCCCCCCCCCCCCAAAAAAAAGTAATTAAGTGCTGAGGTAATAATAGCATTGGTCAAAAGCATTTGTTTTAGAAAAGGATTTGTCTGCCTTGCCTCTTTAATGCAGCCTAGCACACAATCCTATTCATGGTGTGTGATTTTAGAAGTGTACCAGTAGCTTTGACTGCGAGAGCCAATTATATTTATAATGCCACATTCTGTGCAGAATTTTGTTAAACTATTGTGTGGTAATTGTAAGCAAAATGCTAAGATGATTTAAATGACCTATCTACCTATGTATATTAAATGTCTGAAGATACTAACCATTCCTACAAGCCGGTTAATAATTATGTTAAATTGGTTGTCTTATCAGCACTTAAAAAGTTGGGATTATCAGCGTCTTGACTGTGCCAAATTCTTGGCGGATGTACGGCCGTTCCCTGCATAAAGAGCAAAGGGAAAAGATAATATTTGGAGGTTAAACTCCACAATTTCCTCTTTTAAAGAGAGGTAAAGAGGAGCCATTGCACAAATGTGCTCCCTCTTTGTGAGGTAAATCGGACTGACGGGTCTGTGGGGCATTAACATCCACTTGACTTTGAGTGCAGCAGATTTTCCAAGCCAACACATACATGTAGCTGACACATCAACTGTGTTGATCTCTACAATTGTGTCAGGTACTAAATTCAGATGATATGTTAATGTGAAGGGGAAATATGCTGCCATAATTAGCATATGGACCAATTGCATTCCTGGGCCTTATTATCATTCAGCTCGCGCACCTTCCAAACAGCACAATAATAATCTAATTGTCCGGTAGAAAAATACATTTGCATTGTTTTATAAGGTCAAAGATAGTGTGTTAAAGAATCAAAAATCCCCTCAACCAAGATAAAGGGTTCTGTTCTCAAAGTAATGTAAATTGTTAAGTTAAGTATTCTTGACTCAGACAGGTTAGACTTTGTAATAAACTAATGTTTAGATTTTTAAAGACATCACGATGCAGTATAAAAACAGGAAGTTAGGTCCTGAATATCCTGGTGCTAAAGCCCCGGAACCTATTGTGCAGTACAGTATAGAGTAAGTTTGCGTTTCTGCTGTGAAACGTGTATTCTGCGGACATAGCTAGTCTGAAGCTGAGCTGTTTGCATCACCAACTGAAAGTCTTATCCACAGGTGTACAATCAGCAACATAAGGAACAGTCATTTTATTCTAAGGTCCCTATCATCATTGAGATGCTTGACAGATATACACCGGCATGTGATGCTTTTACAACAGAGAAAACGACTTTCCTCCACATATATTTTATGTGTAAAGAAGCGTCTTGGTTGTTTAAGAAGAGATGTTTTGTATGTTTTCTCAATTCAATAGGCTATCATGGTTGAATGTCCTGTTTTGTGTCTTTTCAACTCTCACCGAAACATAATCACTTTTATTTTGCCATGACCCAGAAAAGCTTTGCATGTGTGAATTTATCATTTTAATTATCCACCGATATGTACCTGTGTTGTTATTTATAAAACAAAGTATGATTTGGATCAACTGTCATAATTTACACCTCGTACAACAAGTTGAAAATGTGTTTAGAAATCCACCCACATCTTCTACTGTTCACTGTGCTCTATCCTTTAGTTGAAAGATGCATTTCATTGGCAGTGCCAGACTTAGCATGAAATGCTACAACCACAACAGGTCCGTAATTCTCCATTGTTCGAATCCATTTGTCTTGTCATTGAGTTTGTGAACAGCAGAGGGCAGCTTGAATGCATAAATATCCAGTGTTCCCATCTCCCAGTCATCTAAAAGGCATGCCCTCCTTTATATCCCTGGGCTCAGCCGTGCCTCACTGCACTCCGCTCTGACAGACAGACGGCATGACCATAGAGAGCGCAGACTGTAACCAACATCAACGTTATCACAAAACACAAAGACTGGAAGAAGTGGTCGAATGAAACGACTATAACTTCAGTCAAATTATCGACATGTACTATACTTTAGAAGCTCTTTTGTTTCCTTCTTACTCCAACAGACCTACTTTATGTTATACTCTATCAGTGCTCTGTGAAGAGCACACGGCAAGCAGCGTGCTGTTGTTGTGAAAGCTCAAAGAAAGAGTTTTCACTGAAAGCGTAGTGTTTTCATTGGTAAATCTCAGTATGCATCCACTGGCTGTTCTCTCCTCGGAGTTCCTCTCCTCTCTCTCGGCCGTGGCTCAAGAGGAAACTGCCAGCACGTGTCTACGTTCGTCGTCACTGTCAGGTGGACTAGTGGTGGTCCTCTCTCTCTCCCAAACTGGCTACCAACCCCCGACTACAGTCATTCCTCAACAGAAATCTCCCCTCTGTTCTAAATGAATGCGGCTGCTATGACTGAGGTGTGCTGCTCATCCATCTTTGAGAGCGTGTGTACCACTCTACTTTATTTGATGCATGTACAAAGTCAATGAATATTATATTAACTGCTAACAGGTAGTCAAGAAAGATGGCTCGGGTCGGGTTACATTTGTCAACTTAACCCCGCAACAAATGTATGACTTGATGATTACTACTTCATGTAACTGTTAAAAGGGGATTGTGTTTTTTTTTTTATCAGAAAGTGTACCAATTAGAAGTATTCCCATGGAATTATTAACATTGGCCAACCTTTGTGATTATTAATCGGTGGGACCCAGCTTGCCGCCGCACTGTAACACCTCATCAGGCAAAATTCAATTGAATTCGGACTGTTAAACAGGCCTGTCAAGAAGGTAAAAAGACTGTTTATGTTTCATTTGACTTAGGAATAATTGTTAATATTAAAGTCTTAATCAAGGTACAATAGATGTGATGTCTCCACCATTCATTAATGGAGGGGGTGGTGACTTGTGTGTCCCCAAAAAATGATAGGCCTCTCTCCAGTGAGAGACCTCTGAGGGGCATCTCACTGGGAGGTCACAGAGTTGACGGTTATTACTGAAAAACAGAGCATGATAACCTTAAATGAAGGAAGGAGTACTGTGGAAGTATGATACATAGGATTGTATAGATAGTTTGGGCTATTGTGTGTAGATGGGTGAGAACTTTTAAAATATTGAATCAATTTTGAATTCAGGCTGTCACACATCCAAATCTGAAATAAGTCAAGGGGTATGAATACTTTCTGAAAGCACTGTACACTATGTTCACTTAGTGTATATACTGAAAACACTATATACAATATACATTATATAATACACTATACCTAGTTCAGTATAATGAATCATGTTACACATACTGTACTTTAACAGACATACATGCTGTATACTGAATCATATGTAATGCTGCACCCTAATTTGGTTTGGGCAATTCTTTCTACGCTGTCATGGATTATCAGTAGACAATTAAAGAAGATGCATTAATTTGCTTCTCTTTGATATAATTGAAGTCTTCCGCTTGGGTGCTATTGTCCTCATTGCCCCCTGCTTGATGCAAATGTGATTACACGACTGTCGCTTGTTCAATTTACAAAGCAGCCTATAGTGCATGTTTTGGCTAAAAGTTCAAGTTAATGCAAAATGAGACGTGATACAAAATCAAAATATAATATAATATATTCATGCTACACACAAAACTAAGGGGTAGAAAAGTTGTAAGTCACCCAAGAAGCAACCCACCTGGAACACAGCTTGATTAGAAGTTCAATAAAATGACATAGAATTCTAGACCATTAGTCGATCTCTTGTGAAAAGCATGGGCGAGAAGATACTTTTCCCTTCTCAGAGCTAAGCACATTCCTCAACCCAAATGTGCCCTTATTAAGTTCCCTAAGTTCAATTTAAAATGGTTTCTGTAATTAACAAGTAAGCCGAGCTTTAAAATGTCACATTTATTGTGTTTCTATATCTCTCAAATTCAGTGGTGAAACAGAACGATGTGTGTTTTGTAGCAGCCATGATAAGAGGCTTATGCAGGCAAAATCTCAATATAGATCATTTGACAAACGTCTTTGGTGGCCGTTAACTAAATTGGTTTCACCCTCCTATTTGGGCCTCGTTTAAAAGATATCTTTGAATAATGGTCGGCAGTTGAGCTCTTCTCCAAAGATGAGGTTGATGCAAATGAAATCCATTTCGCTCTCTGTTCTGTTTAATCTATAACATTGTATGTTCTCAGCAAATCTTTTCCTCAGTCCGTTTAAAAAAAAAAAACGTATATATACTGCCACCGATGAATGTATCTCAGACACACCTATCTTCCCCTTAAAGTCTGTTTAATACCCCTGATTGCATATCAAGGACACAGAAACATATTATCTGATCATTTCCTGCTTTCGTTACATTAATGAATCTAATATGAATCAGTGTTCCCCCATCAAACAATGTTCATTACCATAAACATGAATATTCATATGGTTATAGAGTGATGTTGAGCTAAACTCTATAATAGCATGTCTCAGTGTAGAGATGTATGCAAAACAGAGCAATGGGAAAAGGTGTGCTGTAGGATTTTTACTAGACTGTATGTGAGCTCTAAAAATACCTAACACATTTAGACATTTAGAAACTATGCCAGCACTCCAAACAAAACAGTGGCTAAATGCCAACATTAAATTACTCAAAAGAAAGATATGTAGCAAAGTTGTGTATGTAATGTTTCCCTTATTTTAATTTAGCAGAGGTGGGCCGCCGCTGCTAAGTCGTGGCCGCAAATACTTTTCGGGATGGTAAAACGTTTTCAGTGTTTACACGACTAAACGACTAAACGACTAAAACCCAAATATGACGTTATATCTTTTTTAAATAAGATCATCTTTGAGAACTACCAACCACCAAAATAAAACTGGATAGTCAGGGAATCCTAAGTCATAGCAATGGGGTCCCCATTTGATTTTGTTCGAATTTTTGAACCCAGATAGCATAAGAACACGGCATAAGCCACGGCAAAATGTGTAGAACTGCAGGAAATGTACTTTAAAACGGTCACATTTTCTCTCCGCTCCATGACAAAATGTGTAGTTCCAGGAAATTAGCTTTTAAAGAGCAACTTTTTTGTCTCTCAGGTCAAGAAGAGTGCTTCTAAAAATAAAAACTGGTATGTGTGCTTGTTATTTAACAGAGTACGTGTCAATGTGGGTCTGGCTAAGCTTGCAAGGGAGCTGTTGTCAGGTAGAATTTAAAAAGGCACGGTTTGGTTCTCATTATTTAGTTAAGGTTTCTCACAGAACATCTGCCTCTACATAAACGTGTGCAGCTGCTCCCTCGTCTTTGGATTTGATACAGCTGTATGTTAGGAAGGAGGTCGTTGTGGTGGACAACGTAAGTAATGCATCATGATAATGTATGAAGTAACTAAGGACTCATGAGGTCTGCAGCCACCGATCATATTTCATGTTAAAATTGGCCATTACAGATTGTATATATACTGTGGCTTGTGTATTGGCCAATACAGCAATACTGCAGCTTAATTTGGCGACTGTTGCATTCGGTTTAAAAGCAACGGAAGGAGGGACATACACACAACCACACACATACACGCCACATTCTTATGGCTCGTTCTTCTTAATTGTACCCCGTAAATATTTTTGAAGGAGTAGTTTTCCTTTTATTACGTTCATAATAAGTACATTTCAACAAGAGTTTTGTATTTTTACTGTTGTCGAAATGATGCGTGTCGACTATGTTCCTATCAAGCCCATGGCTGGCTGTAGTACCAATAAGTGCCTTGAGCGGCTGCCTCCAACCACTGTGTTTTAGCCACGCAGTCCTGTCTCTGGCAGCTGCACGCATGCACACTAGCCGAGGTCAGAGCTGTCACTTCAGAGGGCACTGTCAAATCTCAGCGAGCTCTGTGTGATGTGGGAGTGCTCCCTACAATCGCCCAGATGTTTCCAATCTGCTGGGCTTCTCCTATCCTGCTCACCCACTGTCAGCACAGCCTGCGTTTAAAGTGCCACCGACATGGTTTCAACAACTTTGCAAAAACAAGTCAAAGAGGTGCTCGTCGTAAAATGTGTCACGGTGTAACGCTCCTCTAATGCACGTCGCCAATTAGATAAGTTGTGTTCTTAGTTGTCTTTTTATGTCGACCATAGATTCTATGACATCAGAGAAGGCATGGCATGTTTGGAAAGCAAGTTGAGTTAATTTGTGAGTTCACAACACCAACCAGCAGTTTATAAATATACCAACATTTATTTTTGAAACATATACCACAATGTGAAATTGGATTGGTTCAAACTGGACTAATGCTCACTCGCTTGTTTAACACCATAGCAGGAAGCACTGTCCCACAAATGTTGCTACATGCATTAAATGCGACGGATGGCATTATTCAATTCTGAATACTTGTACCTCAAGGAGCAAAATGAACCATCCTTGACTTCACAATGGCACAACTGTGAGACAAGGCATGCCTCAACCATCTAATGCAAATTACCCCAATTTAGAATCTTGTATTCAGCAGGAGACCATTGCTAAATGATCAGGCAAGCTAGTCACAGATATTAAAATAAATTATGTCTAATTTGAATTTTAGTCACGCTACATTAACTAATAGAAAGTTATTAACATTTCAAGAGAGAGAGAGGGGAAAAAAAAGCTTTTGCCTGCAAAATTACCAGTGGCTGGGCTGACCTGTAAGCCACGCAGTCTGATCACTATGATAACGGCGTAATGGCATATTTACATTAAAACCTCGGCAGCTAATATGGGATTCAGAATGGGACGCTAAAGTCTAGGATTATTTAGACTGGCCTGCTGGCCTCTCCCAGAGTATTCCTCAACTTCAACGCAAGGCAGAAATTTCTCATTTCATGACTATTTATGTGGCTTGTCTCTCCATGGCTTTGAGCATCTCTCTCTCCACATCCTAATGTTCTCTTTAGTACGCACTCTTTATCTTTCATCTCCTCTCTCTTTCCTCCTTGGTCTTTAAAGGCAATTATCATTTCACTTTTTTAGAGATGTCAGAATCTTGCACTTCAGTTGTGTTTTCAGGGGCCTTGTTGGGATGAATGGAATTCTTCACCGGCAAAGATGACTAACCCCCACCCCCACCCCCACCCCGCTGATATTGGCCTTTGAAAAAGAAGAGGAGTTTTTGCATTTGAAATACTCCCCATTCATTTCCTTCTGCTTTGATTCTCTCCAAGAGCCTCTTTTTTTTCTATCCATCACATTTTTTTTTAAGCTGTAGACTGTGAGAATATTCCATATGTAAGATGCTGATGGAGACATTTTAGATTTCTGCCTTGAATTTGATTTCAGGGGTTCTGTCTTAACTTGGTGGCAGTGCTGGCCATGGAACGTGTATTGTCCTCCCTTTGGCATTTTTAGCTGTACTGAAGAGGGTTATGATTAGGACCTGGAGTGTTCCCTGACCACGTGACCTGGTCAGGAAGAATTCTGGGCCCTAGTTATAAGCTATAACGAGGGCCATTGGGGGTGTTTCTAGTGAGGTCACAGGGTCAGGATAAACCTATAACCCTAGTTAATAACAAATATAGAAATATAGCTAGGAGATATACTGTAGGCAACTGCAAAAATAAAGGAACACTTGTGTAAATGAGGGATAAAAAGTACATTGAAAGGTTCTTGATTTTATTAAGCCATCAACATCCCATCATGCTTATGGTCATGTGTAAAAATGCCTAGTTGCACATTATTTTGACCATGACTGGAAGAAGTGATCTCAGTGACTTTGAAAGAGAGGTTCTTAATGTGTGTGTGTGTGTGTGTGTGTGTGTGTGTGTGTGTGTGTGTGTGTGTGTGTGTGTGTGTGTGTGTGTGTGTGTGTGTGTGTGTGTGTGTGTGTGTGTGTGTGTGTGTGTGTGTGTGTGTGTGTGTGTGTGTGTGTGTGTGTGTGTGTCTTAGTCACCAGGACATTTATGGGAGATTCTGAAGTGGCGCCTGAGACACCTGAGTGTTTTCCAGCACCATCAACAAAATACCAAATGCTGGAATTGATTGTGGAAGAATGGTGTCGCATCCCTGCAATAGAGTTCCACACACTTACAGAATCTATGCCAAGGCAGATTGAAGTTGTTCTGCCGCCTTGTGGTGGCCCAACGCCCTATCAGTGACATTCCCCTACCCACAAATAAAATGGAAGATGTACAACCTCCAAAGATATAAATGAGTTTGTCATGGGGAACAATTAACGGCGATAAATATTTGGATTCGACAGAATTTCAGTAGACCTTGAGTTTCTCAGGTTGTTCATTACACCAAATGAATTAACCCAAATAATATAACAGCCAACTGTGTTCATTAAGTCTACAAAGGCAACTTGACTTATTTGTCCTCATTTAACTTTGGGATTTACATGCTCTTTTTCAAATGTCATTTAGAAATAAATCCATTATTGAGGCGTGCACTTTCCATGACCGTTGGCATCAGAGTGTGTGCTTTTGACATTCTGCAGGTGGGAGGATGTGATATGTATTTAAAAATGCAAAATGACATCTAATGTTTGCGTTGCTGCTTGTCTCACAGACCCCGGGTGTAAACGGCCATCTGGTCCGCCGGTCAAATGTACGTTGTTGGCAGTGTCTCAAAGGAGATCCACTATTATCAGATTTCTTCTCCCTGGAAGACCTGATACAGAGGCACCGTAAGAATAACAATATGGCAAAGCAAGGGAGGGAGGAAAAGAGGGAGGGAGGGAAAGAGGGAGGGAGGAAAAGAGGGAGGGAGGAGAAAGAGGGAGGAGGACGGCATGCATACAAGTTGTCTGGCCAAGCCGCCAGACTCTGTCACATTACAGACGAAATCACTTCAGAAATGCGGAGAGTTAATCTCATAATGAAGCGAAGAGTGCCCATTAGGTGTGTGTAATGTTGCTCCAGAGAGATATGATAGACGTCCAGCAGCTCCCGGATCTTATTTACGCACAGTCACCTCAGTGGTGGCTTTTATTAGGGGGACATTAGAGACAGAGGCATGGAGGATGCCACACAAAAGAGGGGATTTTAATACTCTGGTTTCTAGGTAGCCGTGTGCCGCTACCTGCCACAGGCATACAAAGCATGGCTGTTCAATGCACCTCACAGCAAAACATCTCTATTATAATGGTATCGGTCTGTGTTGTTTGTTGATGCATTCTTTGGAATGTTCCTTTAATAATCCTAGAATGTCTCTCTACAGCTGCTTATACATTTCATTCACATTTGTTCGACATTAACGTGCTCCCTTTCTATTTTTTTATACCCCCTAGCGCTTCCTTTGACAGGACTATTGGATGCCCCTGCTTTTTATGTCCTCACATTTTAGGAGAATGAATTGCTCTCCACTGTCACTGGGCCCCGGCCAAGAATTCATTTTTGTGGGTCAAGTGTTTTAGAATGTCATCTTTGACAGGAACCATCCAACACAATGAATGCAGGGATGGATCTGGCCTTCCCAAGTTTTTCAATCACTGCCTACATACACAAATGCATAGCAACCATGGAGGGACACGCACACAAACACAAACACACACACACACACACACAGCACAAGTGTAGGTGGAAATCAATATTGAATTAAAACACCCGAAGCTCATGAATAACAAACTGAAAGGAAAAAAAAGAAAAAAGGTTTGAGTAGCAGGCTGCTAGTGTTGTAGGAGTATACAGTGTGCTAATGAATCTGATGTTGCATGGCAGAATTCAGTAATTGCCACGCACAATGAGGTATTAGACAGGATGTAGCTAATGGAAAACAATCACATTTAACATGGCTGCTTGGTTCTAGCTGTTCAATAAGTGAGCAGCAGGCTAGCTTACAGCAAACAGGAGCCCGGGGATTTGCTGTGGTGCCTGGCTGCGAGGAGGTAGCAGGGTTTTAATGCGATCGGACTCTAACAGACCATCTATTTACAGTGTGCTCTGGGGAGCTAATAAACAAATGTTGAGTAATTTCAGCCAGCAGTAATTACCCTTGCAGCTGACAAGGAGAGTGTGATACTTTCTCTTTCACCTCCAGCTCAGGCCAGGAGGCAGAGCTAGCACGGCCAGGCAGCAGCCTCTTCATACTGGTCTTTCTTTCGCTGCTCCTCACATGGTCATGGCTCCTGGCCAGCAGTCACTCCTGCAGGATCACTTACAGCCTCCCTGGTGTCTCCCTCTGTACTTGTGTCAGACACAACAAGGTATCATTATGCCACGGCCACAGCCCGACATGTAACGAGCCATAATCACATTTAATTGCGTAATCTATAGAACGCAAAAGCAGTGATTCGCCATTTATCACTGTTATATACCAACGATGGGAATGTGTTGGGACCATTTAGGACCCTGCAAATGTAATTAAAGAGAGAAGAAAAAAATGAGCGACCAGTTTGGTCGTTCGTATGTCATTCTTGTAAGATGCCCCTCCCCCTCAAACGCATTTGCTTGCACTTGAAAGGGGGATGTGAAAATCTCTGGAGAAAGAACACCAATATTAAGTTCAGGAATCAAACAAACGCCTGAGCAGGTGAGACAGGAGACAAGGCCAAAGGCATCCTGATCCAGGAGGCTCAATCTCCCTCCTGCTGTTTGCGGTGAAATAGATTTTTATGCAGCTATGTTTCTATCGATCCTAGAGTCTTTCGTCGACAGAATGGGATGTCAAAATCTCCATGTAATTGGATAGAGATAATCATTACAGAATAGACATGGAGAAAGAGAGAGAGCGAGAGAGAGCGAGAGAGAGCGAGAGAGGCAGAATGAGAGAATGAGAGAGAGACCACCTGTTTCCAGCGTGAAGTACTGTATATGGCTTTGATTTAGGGATTTCCTGTTTTTATATTTGACAAGGGATATCCCAGCCCATAGCTGACACTAAAATCATTTTTTTATAATAGAAATGATACATGTTTGAAATACACGTAATATTATGTGAGAGCAGTCATGACCTCCCGAACCATATCTCAACTATGTCTACCAGGTCAATCTGGCAAGGTTGTAGCTAGCTACCCTCTGTCTTTTTTCTTCTGCACAGTCTGGCACAAGGCACAAACAAAAGCCCATATCAGATACATTTTTATGTGAATAATAAGGAGTCGGAGAGATGACCTGCCCAATCCGATCCTGTGACAGACGGACAGCGGGCCAGTCTGTCCCTTATCCTCTGACAAGCAGATGTCCTCTCTCTGTCCCCGAGCCGAGGGGCTGCTGACCAGGGGAGGGACCAGGGGGAGAGCAGAGCGGCTGCTGAAATGAAGAAACTTGAGAGCTCCTCAGGGGGTCGGCTGGTCATTTGATGTCCAGCACAAGGGCAGGGTGGGATGCTGAATGAGCTTATGGAGAGAGGCAGCCTCTCTCTGCAGTCTGTTACAAAGGCCTGGCAGGCAGGCAGGGAAGAGTATAAATACTCAGCACAGACAGACCATTACTGTATTTCAGAGACTTAGTGAGGGAAAAATAAGGCTTTGATAACCAGCTACATGTGAGCACAACAAAGTGGGGAATTGTACTGTACGGTATATATGTACTGTAGCCATGTCCGTGTTTTGAAACCGGTGGAAATCAATGTCAATCCGTAAGCTCCATTTCTGTTCCATTTGTTCCATCTGTTCCTGTTGAAATATGTCATTTTATAAGTTACACATTTTTTTGTAATATTGTATCATCTCTGGAGCAAAAACCGAAAACCTAGTGGTGTGCCACTACTAGTTAAAGGAAACCATTAAGTGACCTATTGCATGTATTAGGGATGTCTAATGGTGAGAACACACTCTTATTTAGGAGTATGAAGTATGAAATCATGTAACTGATAAATTCCTGTTCAAATACTAGAGTGAAATAACACAGCTCAGGTTGACACAGTCACTGGCAGCCAGGCAATACAGAGATCCTTGATAGCTGCAGAGAGGCTGAGATGAGAGACAACTAGGCCTGCCTGCAGAGAGATCATTGATGCCTTGGTGCCGGCACCACAGCTAGCACTGTAATTAAGCACACTCAGTCCTGCAGCCTTGCACAACTTTCTCCCTCACGACAGACCCCGCGGTCAGGAGATGTTAGGCAACATTAACTGCCTGTGTCATTTCAGGAGGGTGGGGGAGAGGAGGGTTAGGGTTAGGTCTGTAGACAGAGGACTTCCACAGGGGGCTCCGGCGAGGGGAGCGACGGTGCACAAGCCATGGCTATGTGGCTTTCATCTTGGAGGAGATTTGGAGAGGGTTCAGACCACAGAGACTTTTAAATTCTCACTAATTCATCTGTGTTCCAGATTCGCTGGGCCTGGGATGACCTGCGAATGATAATGAACTCGCAAGGGGAGTGCACGGTCCCTTGCCTTTGAATGTGCTCAGAATAGCTTCAGATAATCTCTCCCTGAGAATCTGTCAGGATGAGAAGTGTCTTACTAGGGGCTGATTGCTTGTCATGAGAGAGACGTCCACTGCGTTTTCCAGATGTAACTTCTTAAATGCACCCAGTTTGTCATCAGAAGAAACGCACTGGACAAACTAAATAAAGTTTCAATATAAGTGCCAGGAAACAGACCCATCCCCACTTCGAATTTCAAAATCATATTCCATGATGAATATTTATTACCTGCAAGCTGCAAGAATCCTCAATCAATATATTCTACCCACCAGCTTTAAAAAAATGTGTTTTTTGTTCTCCCTCAAAATCAACTTACATCCAAACATTATCATCACAAATGAGGGGAAGAGGTATTTGCATTTATAGATTGAAATGCCACATTTCTCGTACCCTTACTCAAGCAAGAACCTATCCACCCTCCTCTTCACTCCTCTCAGTTTAAGTGTGAGAATGCAGCAAAAACCTCCACATCCAGTTTACTGATCAATAAACAGCTGAGTAGTATGGAAATATATATCCCAGTTTGGACATGTTTTTTCACAGTTGAATTCACGAGTAAGATTTGAGTGAATGCCAGTATTAATTTGAAAAAGCATTTGTTTATGTGTCTATCTAATAGCAACGTCCAAGACTGGGACAGCAAAATCTGAAATGAAAAGACCTCTGTTTTGGCGATACATTAATGCCTCTGTCCTACAGTTGGGGTTCAATACTCTTTTTTCTAATCCTTCATGACTTTTGTCAATAAAAATTGTAAGATAAACACGTAAATACAGTAAAGTACTTACCTTTTCTCCCTGTCACCTTTTCACTCCTGCACTGTACACTGAAATTGAGCTGGGAGGACTAGAGCTTCTCACTTCTGGGCTGGGTCTCATCTTCGGGTCAAATAGAAGTGAGCTTAATTTGTGGTTCTGCCTGGAGAATTTAAAAAAAAGAAAACCTTTTTCCAGTCATGCCAGACCTAGACTCCCTGATGTCAGGCAGATGAATGAAACCAGGGTTCAAAGGCTCTATGCCTGCTTAACACTCCTCAACTGACACCTCCTTTACGTTTTCATCACAGTGATTGTATAGGAAATTGGCCAATGCACTACTGCAGGGGGCCATACCATAACATAAACTAGTCTGCACTGGCCCTTCATTTGACAGTCTTTGAAAAAATGACTAAAGCTCAACCATGCTTACAATATCACAAATACATTTTTTTTAAGTGACACGAAGCTCTATGAATAAAATATGATATAATACTTTGACACACAAATACAATGATAGCAAAGTCAACAGGGTAGCCATGTTGTTGGATTCCCTACGTGGGTTCTGCATAAAAAGAAAGATTTGATTCTGCAAATGCAGATTATTGAGACTGATTTCAACGATTACAGTAAAATCAATTCACTGACAGGATCCCAATGCAGCTTTTGAAATTAGAGCAATGCATTCTAGTGATCTGGTGCTCGATTCTTCTTTCACATACTGTAGGACTTGTGTGGCTCAGACTGGCCTTGATAGAGAGCCCTAAAATTTGCACAGGGGAGAATATACAGCGTCTCTTTATTCTGTGGAAAACACACCAGACGGAGACGTGAAAGTGGCTTTAATCAATACAAATGTGGCTGTGCTGAGGGATTGAGTAGAGTCAATGGTTTATGTACCAAGAAAGCGCAGACATTGCCATAAGTAGGAGTCACAATGTGACCCTCTCAATCTCCACAGAATGATTCTGGTGTCACGGTTGGTGCACCACTGTTCAAAAGTGCTATCTGATCAGCCTCCGAGACATCCCATCGAGACAGATGATTAGATAATGCAAACGAGCCTCATAACCAATGGAAGTTGATGACTCAATACAGGATGACAGACAAGTCCATTTGAATCAGATAAAACGTTGACAGTTTTGTATCAATCATAATTGAGTTATTATTGAGCATAAAGAAAGCTGTTTGTAATATCATTAAATCCAGATATGCTTCTCTTCACATCTGGCAGTCAGCCATGCGTGTGCAAGAGAGCGAGGGAGGGAGTAGAGGGGAGTTAGACAGAGAGGCAACAAAGAAAAAACACTCGGGGCAATCATTCCTGGCAGTATGATGGCAGCTGCAGTGTTTTTTGTAATTTCAATATGTTTCTCTGCACCTCAAGCATGGCGCAATAACAGTTTACAGATTGCTTATGTCATCACATTTTGACAAACTTCTCAATCGGATTTGACCTTCATCGTTAGCCATCTGCTTTCCACTATTTCGTTACCCTCTGTTTTCCTTCCACTGCTATCAGATCCTTTGAGACGAACGCTGCTTTATCCCTTAACTCAAAAGTGCTTGCAAGGGATGGTCGGCACCTTTAAAAAAGGTCACTGCCTCCTATTTATAAAACATACACATAGTACTTGCCAGTTCGGAATTAAAATGAGTGCAGTTCATTATACCATAACATACAGACGCCTTCGACAGAGCATTTGCAAATTATTATGAAGTTGAACCAACCTGAAAACCAGTTTTAATTGAACATCTCTCAGTGAATAGCTCCCGATGTATCTGTCACTTAGTGTAATATCCTTTGACAAAAAAGTATTTTCATAGCAACTTAATTGGATGAACCACAACAACAAATGTACTATATTATTTTCCATAAGTCTGGATGTCTGTTGGCAGGCACTCCAGTCAGCTAGGGTGCATGTGAGAAACCCACTCTTAGTGAGATTCAAGGAATCGGGGAGACTGTGCCATGAAACATCACAAAGTGTATTGTTTCACTAGCTGATGATCACAGTTAAACACAAACCCCAGGACACGGAGTCCTCCTATGCATCTGACATTTCCCTATGATTTTCATATCCAGGTCCTGGAATTGACAGTACGTGTGACATTCGAAGCCTTAAAAATGCCATTGCAGATATGAAATCAATTTGCATTTCCCTAGTGCCTGGATAACATAGCCCCTGTCAAAAGAGCCAGCAGATCTGGTGCAGATAATGACATTAGAGAGGGGAGGCTTGCCGGTGGAAAAAGGTTGAAATTGAAAGAGTGACGCTCTGTGTTTCCAATGATCGCCTTGGATACAGGATGTGTGGTTATTGGACATGTTCTCCTCTGTCTTTGCTCCCCATTAGCACCACTTGTTCTCAGTCAAGGGTTAAGACAGACTAAAGAGAAGCCCAGGTCCTAGAGCCAAGAGCTGGTCAGCCTCAGCCCGTGGTATTTCAGCTGGAAGGAAAATATTATCTTTTGTGTAAAACTATATTTGTGATGATCTACAGTAAATAACAGCTCTGAGAATAAGTCAATTAGGGATTCCCAAATAGTAATTAAGATATTAACGAGAAATCAAACAGTCAGAATTCCGTGCCACTCCGGTTTAACATCTTAATTTATTGCTGTTAATTAAAATGTTACTTGGATATTCAACCCCCCCCCCCCCAAAAAAGGTAATTGCCACCAAATTAGAACATGAATATGATGTTATTACTCTGATAGCCCAAAATTAATGATTAAAACATTGCTTTTAAATAATGGCTTATTCTTGCTGACATTAATGAGGCTATTTATTGCATAGGAGCAGCAGTGCAGGTATCCTCTCTGATCACCACATCATTAAATCTCTCTTCAGAGCCACATTTCACCACAGTAAAGGGTAACTGCATGACACTTTAGGCACTTTGTGGAAATGTGGAGCCAGTGAAGGATGATGATCTGGGGTATTATATAGCTGTATATAGGTATACATTTAGGCTATATCATGGCGTCCAAACCCAGAATATCCTATAAGTATAGGAAATACTGTATATAGGAAATGGCAGGTGGTGGGAGCTGACCTCTAGACATTTGCGTTTGGATGGGTATGATCACCTGCTTGTTATCGAACCAGAGAAACAGGGACATTCCCATTCCTGCAGCCAGAGAAAAAAGATCGAATCAAATCAAATTGTATTGGTCACATACACACGGTTAGTAGATGTTATTGCGAGTGTAGCGAAATGCTTGTGCTTCTAGTTCCGACAGTGCAGTAACATCTAACATGCAATCGAACAATTCCACAACAACTACCTAATACACACAAATCTAAGTCAAGGAATGGAATAAGAATATGTATATGTATATATTGCAAGATGCAAGATGCAATAGATGGTATAAAATACAATAGATACATATGAGATGAGTATTGCAAGATATGTAAACATGATCAAAGTGCCATTATTAAAGTTAGTGTTCCATTTATTAAAGTGGCCAATGATTTCAAGTTCGTATATAGGCAGCAGCCTCTCTGTGCTAGTGATGGCTGTTTAACAGTCTGATGGCCTTGAGATAGAAGCTGTTTTTCAGTCTCTCGGTCCCAGATTTGATGTACCTGTACTGACCTTGCCTTCTGGATGGTAGCGGGGTGAACAGGCAGTGGCTCGGGTGATTGTTGCTCTTGATGATCTTTTTGGCCTTCCTGTGACATCAGGTGCTGTAGGTGTCCTGGAGGGCAGGTAGTTTGCCCCCGGTGATGCGTTGTGCAGTCCGCACCATCCTCTGGAGAGCCTTGCGGTTGTGGGCGGTGCAGTTGCCATACCAGGCTGTGATACAGTCTGACAGCATGCTCTCAATTGTGCATCTGTAAAGGTTTGTGAGGGTTTTAGGTGACAAGACACATTTCTTCATTCTCCTGAGGTTGAAGAGGCGCTGTTGGGCCTTCTTCGCCACACTGTCTGTGTGGGTAGACTATTTCAGTTTGTCTGTGATGGGTACGCAGACGGTATGCCAAGGAACTTAAAACGCTATGCCTTCTCCTCCTCTGTCCCATCGATGTGGTTAGGGGGTGCTCCATCTGCTGTTTCCTGAAGTCCACGATCATCTCCTTTGTTTTGTTGACGTTGAGTGAGAGGTTGTTTTCCTGACACCACACTCCGAGTGCCCTCACCTCCTCCCTGTAGGCTGTCTCGTCGTTGTTGGTAATCAAGCCCACTACTGTTGTGTTGTCTGCAAACTTGCTGATTGAGTTGGAGGTGTGCATGGCCTCACAGTCATGGGTGAACAGGGAGTACAGGAGGGGGCTGAGCATGCAACCTTGTGGAGCCCCAGTGTTGAGGATCAGCGGGGTGGCGATATTGTTTCCTATCTTCACCACCTGGGGGCGACCCGAGTGTCACCTGTAGCTTAGATAAACTACAGGTGATACGTTGAGATTCCCCTCACTTTCCCCTTTCCCGGGCTGCTAAACCTGGCTTTGCTGACCCCTGGACCCCTAGTCAGACAGTTATCCTCCTTGGTCATGGGCAGATGGAGAGGGAAAAGTTGTGGACCCTTAACTGGTTGCGGCTCAGCTGACTGTTAATTGGAGGTGGGCAGTGGCAGGCAAGTTGGAGGCTATCAAAGTCTCAGAGTCATCAAGACTCTGTGATTCTCTCTCCATCTAGCCTGGAGTCAGAAGAGAACCGGGCTATAGAGTTCTATAGCTCCAAGGGTTCAGCTCAACTCACAGATCATACAGTAGGTGGTAGAAGCAGCTGGGCTGTATCGATTGGTTTGGGAATTGTTTGAATACATATAAATGCTGGGTTGAATTGAAAATGTGTAAATACATTATTTTCCTTTGTTAGAGTTAAGAAACAGTGAACGTGTGGCCCTTTCAAAAGTTTAGGTTTCAAATCTAATTTAACGCATTGCAAAAGGCATGTTTACTGATACTGTTATTATTAAATTATTCATGGTTTTTTTTTTTTACAAAGTGAACTTCCTCAGTTTTTGCTGTCTCCAAAAATGACCTCGGTATTTCTGATCACTGATACGTTTTGTTTCTTCTCATCTGATTACTTTTTCAAGTCAAGATTTGCTCTACTTGTATTGGCAAAACAAGCTTAATCTCATTCTGGTTTTAAAATCTGAGGAAATACACATATTATCTTTAGGACATGTTTATATATATATATATATATATATATATATATCTGTAGGAAATGTCAGATATTATTAGCCAATAATATTAATGTACACTGAGTAAACAAAACATTAGGATCTTCTGCTCTTTCCATGACATAGACTGACCAGGTGAATCCAGGTGAAAGCTATGATCCCTTGTTGATGTCACCTGTTAAATCCACTTCAATCAGTGTAGATGAAGGGGAGGTGACAGGTTAAAGAATGATTTTTAAGACTTGAGACTATTGACACATGGATTGTGTATGTGTGCCATTCAGAGGGTGAATGTGCAAGTCAAAGATTGAAGTGCCTTTGAACAGGGTATGGTAGTAGGTGCCAGGCGCACCGGTTTAAGTCAAAAACTGCAACGCTGCTGGGTTTTTCATGCTCTACAGTATCCTGTGTGTATCAAGAGTGGTCCACCACCCAAAGGACATCCAGTCAACTTGACACAACTATGGGAAGCATTGGAGTCAACATGGGCCAGCATCCCTGTGGAACGCTTTCGACACCTTGTGGTCCGTGCCCCGACAAATTGAGGCTGTTCTGAAGGAGAAAGGCGGTGTAAACTCAATATTAGGAAGGTGTTCCTAACATTTTGCACACTCAGTGTATATGGACTATGAAAAAACGTATAGTCTGTGTTTGTCGTGGTACAGTAGACTACTGTGTTTAATACCACCTCAATGAAAGCAAAGCTGTATAGAGTACACACACTAGGTAATCCCTAGTAAAACAAAGGGTGTTATTTTAATGCACGGTTGAGACACCGATAATGAGGCAGTCTAGTTCTAATCAACCACACAGTGCTCTAAAGAGGAACGGTAATCTGTCTGCTGCACACACAACACCACTTACAATTTTCAATTAATACAAATGTAATTTTGCCTGGTCCCTTAGGATAGGGATTAAATATGACTTCAGGGCCAACTCACACACGACACCACATTGTGGACAACACTTACTACACACACACACACAAACACACAGAAAACGCAGACCCATCATTGGAACTGTCTGTACGGTTTGTTAGCACTTGAGAGATAAAACTTTACATGCTGCTCCCAATTAGCACAGCAGTGACCATGCACTGTCTCATCTGCTGAACGTTCCTCCTGAAGAGGAGCTAGTTATGGGGGGGCTCGTGAGAATGGAAAGAGAGAGCGGAGATACGGACTGTGGCTGTTGGAGAGGGAGGATGGAGAGAACTAGAGCGAGGGGGGGAACGATGAAATGGTTTAAGCATTCATTTTGAGTAGAAAGACAGGTCCTATTAACATTTAACAGCATTTGTGCAACTTGGTGTGGAGGTTATGATGCAAATGAGGAGGAATTAAAAGTGGCCAGGGGTTTGGCATTGATGGATTGCAGTCTGGCAGTGCTCACACTTCCCAGTGTCCATCAGAGACGATTACTGTGTAATTAAACCTTATTTCTGGACTCTCCGGCGCATAATTACTTTGTGAATGTAACCATCATGTAAAAGCTACCAAAATGATTTTTTGCATTTATAGTCCAGCAGTCATTTCCATGGGCTTGTGTCAGATATAGCCATCAGACAGTGCAAAAGAACTGTCATTTTTAATAAGAGGCAAAATATTAAATGAAACAGTATGCTTATTACAAAAAAATTAGGCTTTCAAGAGTCCTTTATGTTATTTGCATAATTTATTCATCCCCCCCCCCACACACACACCAAAAGCTTTAGGCAATTTCCCTCACATTTAAATAGATTGCACATTTAAGGCTACTTAAGGAAAATTATCACTTTGCATATTTTAATTGTTATGAAGGAAGTGATTTGAGAGAGGTCCGTGGCTCATCCTCTCGAGCCATGTGGTTGCTGGGCTGTCTGATTCGGCTGCTCAGCGCTGCAGCTCCGAAGATAACCCCGGAGTTCACACACATCCACTTCAGTTTCATCAGAATGCAAATGAACCACTGAACACTGGGACAAGTGGATCTTTGATATTTACAAAATAGCCACTAATAACTTGAGTGTAATTTGTTTGACACAACTTTATTCCCCTCTTATCAGCATTGAGTTTCTTTCCTCATCAAATGCTCTGGTTTAAAAAAAAAATGATGGAGGGGGGGGGGACAAAAGAGCAGAAGACAAAATGTCTGTTCAAATGTCTGATAAAAGGAGGTAGGTGAGATATACTGCACAGTATATGTCAAAAATGAAAACAAAAGGTTATTTAAAAAAAATAAAGAGTGTCTATCAACATGTGAATGTGTAAACGGATCAATAATGAGTGAAAAGAAACCATTCATCTGATGAATGGCAACACTGGAGGTACAGCAGCAGATGAACAGGAAACTATATTTGCTAACCAGGTCCTAGTGTTGCATCAGACAGGGGAATGGCTCGAGAAGCACAGTGGGTGACAAACAGGAGAAAGAAACGCACCATTATTTAGATTGATTAAGTTGTGAAAAAATTGCGGTGGAAAACAGACATTTTTTTAAATACTCAATTATTACTACTATAATTACTATTCGTACAGAAGAATTAACAAGCAATTGCCTAGCTACAGTATGGAGGACATTGGTCTGATACTAAATGTTTATTGTAGCAATATTGACACTTACCCATTTCAAGATAGGCAAAGTGGGAGATTCCACATTGACTTAGTTTAGCACAGTTGCCCAAGGAAAATGTGTAGCCAATAGGTTGTGACTTAACATAGAGAATGATGCATTATAAACAGGATGATCGTTTTCACCCCAATAAAGATCTGCAGTAGCACTGTGAGTACAGAAGCATAGGGTTCTATGTTGTCAAATTGGAAGCTCATCTTCAAGACTTTCTTGAACACAAAAGACAATCATGGTGGTCAACAGAACAGGTAGGTAGCAATAATTTCCCACATCATCTAGGTTAAGGAGGATCCACTTTGATCGGTGTGGGGCCGCAGTACCCACATCCATACCCACGTATGTAATCAGAGCTGGCCCTAGCTTTGTCCCCCCAAAATTCTACACATTTTGCCATGGGGTGGAGAAAAGATTTAGCAATTTTCTAACACATTTTTATTTTTATTGTTTTTTACAAATGCACAAATTTTTCAATGGGGCGGGAAAGAAAAATGAGCAGTTTTACAGCTAGTTTCCTGCAATTCCACACATTTTGCCATAGGGTGGAGAGAAACGTTCGACGTGTTTAATATGATATCTGAGTGAGAGTGATTAACAAAATCAATGGGGAGATTCCCCCATAGCTGGCTAGACTAACTTGCATATCAAAAAAATGTTTTAGCCGACATGGGCTAATTGAGTGACACTCATTGACTGACATAACAAGAGAAAAACTGCTGAAGCGCAACCACATTTGGAAAGGGCACCTTGTGTATTCTACTATTCTGACTCTCAAGAGTTAAGTTGAGACCCCGACGAGTAAGACCCCCCAAAAATGAAGGAAAAAATGATCCGCGGGCTGCCAGTTGCCCATCCCTGATCTAGGTTATTCAGTAACATTTCACACATATTTACTACCACAATAGACCATACAACTGTCGGTAAAAGTTTGAATTCAGACTTTTATTCGAGCTCTCTGTCCATAATTAGTACTAAAGACATAAATTGCAAATGTCAACACACGGAAACAACTAATACACATATTTAACTTTTTTTTCTGCTTTTGATAACCGCCATTGTTCTGATTAGGCCCAGGTTTGTTTCCTGTATAAATGGAGGAAAATCCGGTTGAAATGCGTCCATTAGCGCGGCTTGTTTTCATGTGCCCACTGCAGAAAAAAAGAGACACAGCATTACAAATGAAACAGCACAGGGCACAAAAATGCACCGTGACTTTTTTTCCTTAATGTTAATTGTACAGCAGCTTCCTACGCACATACCATCAACTATATAATGATACCATCAACAAAAAAAATACATAGAAAATCGACGCATAAATGTGCAATTTACATAAAGAGAATCAGTGGCAGTGTGGAGCTACGAACCGAGGGGTGTGATTGTATAATCCCTCTCCTTTCCTGTGATCATAACATTTTAATGACTGAAAAACAACACATTTGGTTAATGGAAGGATTACAATTACACAGTTGAGGCAATTTTCTATTAAGACACAGAAACCTTGAAAATAAATAGAGACGAATTGCCTCAAGAGAGCATCGTGTGTTGTGCATTGTATGGGTGTTATACAATTAATAACTGACGTTTCCAAATGTCATGTCTCTTGACTAACATTATCAATGTCAGAACTGAAATTGTCAACACACATCGCGAACATGGACACGTCCGCACATCTAATCAATCGAGTCTAACCAATGAGAGAGTGGAGACAAAAGAAAACACATTTGGTTTCCAGAAAAAAAAAACATCTTTATTCAATATTTTATGTGTTTTTTTGTTGTTTTGTACTGTACCTTGGAATAGATGAAAATACATTGACGTTTACTGTAGGTATGGCAATACATACACACATATAAACATGTACTGTACTGTATGTGGTGCATTTTAATATGTATATATCAATAGCAAATGTACATTGAGTACACATATGTGCAAGTTTATTTCCTGTACATATGTATGAAATGTATAAATTTGTAATTTCACATATCTAAATATGTTAACCCAACACACTTACACATTGAATTGTAAGTGCACACAAAGACACATTAACATGCGCACTACAACAGTTCACAAAATATTAAAGCAAAGTACATTCTACTTTAAAAACGGAATTTGCATTGGAGACCCTAGAGAAAGACCTATACAGCCCACAATATACTTGCAGAAATGTGGCATTATGAGTACCTATATATTCCATAGAAGTAGGTATCTCATGTATGCATCAGCGTCAACTTCACACTCACTAATGTGTCTTCTCAGTTCTGCTAATAATACTGTTCTGGTGTAAGGACTGTCTTTCGGAGGTAAGCTGTTCATTTTTTGGTCCATTTTTTATTTATTTTAGCGTTTGTTGTTGTTGTTGCCATCGTTGTTTTTGTTTCTTTATTTTTGTACAAATGCATGACATTCAAAAAAGACAGAACGTAAGTACTACATGTACAATATGTAGCAATGAGGTAGAAATGGTTATAAAGAACAAACGTTTAAATAGGATAACGGATAAGAACGACATAAAGATGAAGCCGACATCTAGAGCAGCTCGGGAAACAAAAACCCACCCAGAGGGACAAGTGATACAGGCTGGAAAGCAACATCCAAGTGATTAACGTTGTCAGACGTGAAGGAGAATAGATGTGCTTATCAACCTTTCCGTAGCCAGTTCGTTGTATTTAAAGGCCTATCCTTTACATTGTTGCCCTCCAAACGAAATACCTTTGAGAAACTGTATTTGTTTGGATGTTAGTTGAAGTTTTTCTTCTCGTCCCTTAGTTTTTCCTGTTCTACTGCTCGTATAATTAGTGTAATGTAGTGTATTGTAATGTATAAATAACTTGTTGAACAGCTCGTTTCAATATGTTTAATTGCTTTGCCTTAAATCCATGAATAAACATGCCCTATTGGTCTAAGCAAAATTGCTTAACTCGCTATTAAAGTAAGTAATTGCCAGTTTCAGATTAAATATCTTATGTCAAAATAAAACTGTTGATTTCACTTTGGCTTCAAGGGAGACTTGACAACAAATTGTTGTATGACAAAACAAAGCTTCAAAAGTGCATTTGGTTAACTACACTTAACTTCAGGGGACTTTTATCCCATCTATCTAAGGCAATAAAAGCCATATAGCAAAATAGGATACAAAGATCAAATTAAATACATGTTGGGGCCCTTCATCAATGTAGGTGCTTTGTTGAAGTGTTGTTCCTTGTGCAGCTGTTATTCTTTATAATAGTGTAACTGAAAAAGCAGCTGTTGCCAGCTTAACGTTTGTCATAAGACTACACTAGAACATGAAACAGTCATTGACAGCCAGTGATTCTACAGCCTCCTGTTGCTCAGTAAGTGCCGCCATTGGAGGTGAACAATAATATATATGTTGTCATTGTAAACACAATAAGCTGAGTAAGAGCAAAAACAATCTAAGACGTATGTAAATATAAGACGTATGAAACACAAATTGGGAAAATATCACGTTGAAATGCGGGTGAACTAAAACGCAAGATGCAGTTGCGCTGTACTGATAATACTTTTCAGTGGTACTGTAGGACATCCCTTTCGATGCACTCGTGCGTTCTGACAGTTTTCATACTGCTATAGGGGGACAAAAACAAAAACAAATGCAAGGCTTTTTCATGCATTCATCAGGCCTTGTGTCTCCATTGCCCCTTTTCTGGCACATTACTAAACACTGATAGTTAGTAACAACATAGCTTTGCTGTAAGAAATGACCCTAGAACAAGGACTTAAAGATAGGGCTAACGGCCACACGTCTCCAGACCCCTTTTCAAGACCACCCTGCTCATGTTCTGAGAAATGAATACTCCATGTACATAGGTGTCTATGAATGGGGACGACACTGGCATAACACTAACTTAAGCTGATTTTGTTGTCAGCAAGGCAGCTTTTTTGTTCCCTCAAAAGGCTTCATAGTTTAATGAGCGAAATAGGCTCTGTCATCTTGCCATACCCTCAGATTCTGCTTTCAGAGAAAACGAATAAACTGAGGTAGAAAACATAATCCTTCGTTTTCATTCGTGATAAAATAGCAGCGGGATGGAATGAAATACCTTGGGGGAAACGGTCTGTTTCAACCTCATGAGGCTCGTTTTCAGCCTTAACACATTTCTCCGCAAGTGGCCGGACAGTTTTATCTGCAGATGAGATACAAATTTAAGCTGCTGATAATATTCGACAAATACATATGCTATGCTTTCTCCTACAGATGAGGTTTAGCAAAAACTTACATCCTAAAATGTGTTCTCTTAATGTACTGTGGCCGGTCGATGAAGGCCAGTCGAATGTGTTGTAGTTGATAAAAGAATCGCCATTCCTCCATCTTTGCCACATATCAAATAAAACTATATTCACAATAGGATTCTTCACTTGGGAAATTGCAAAGAAAAACACGACACTTCTCCTTTTGTCTTCCAAATACTCCAGAATCACTCTGGTACATTCAATGTCATACTCATTTTTAGCCTTTCGAGGTACCGTAAACCCTCCGTTTTTGATAATGCAAATTCAAACGCAAGCCAAATGTTTAGTGCTTTGAAACAATCTATGAGGTACTGTACATATCACAATCACTTTCCTGAGTTTTCATAAAGAGAGAACATCAAAATAAATGATGTCTATAAATTAGGGTTCAGATTACCAGTAACACATGTACTTTCTACTGTCCACAGAGAGCGCAAAACAGACACAGTTGAGGAATACTGTTTCAATGGAAAAAAGCAATTTTGTAGTTTTTGTCTCATATTAAAGCTTTTTATATTAGCACATGCCATCAATGTAGATTGTGAGGCGAAGAGATAATATTATAAAATAAAAGAGCACCACTTCAGGCACTTGATAGCAACTAAATCTCCAGAACAGCAAACTGATATATACACACACAGGGGTTCCATCCTGTTAAAGTCTACCCACTTGCACCTTGGTAGGCGATGCTTGGCCTCATCCGTTTCAAGCATCAAAATAATATTTCTCTATGTGTTGTGTGCAGATTGCCAGCCGTTGTGTAAAGCATGCCTCTGCTTCTCTAAGGCCTACCTTTACGCCTTTACTGTACGGCAGGTGTTAAAGTCACCACGACCTGTATTATTCTCTTGTCCACTTCCTGTTTACTGAGAATTCTAAATGGTATCCTTCTGAAAGGGGTTTCCTTCCCGCGTGTTCGAATGCTTCAGTTTCAGTGACTGCAACCAAACATTTTATTCCATTCGGTGTATGTGTCCAGTTCTTTTTGTGATATGTTGGACTGGAATTTGCTAAATACATTGTCAAAGTCTTGGTAAGAGACTGGTCTCATCTGGCTGGGATGGATGGCTGAGAGGTCAGAAGCTGGGATGCCATGTATCGGTCCTACTACTGCCTCATGGCACAGCCGGGCCACGTCCAGTCCCGAAAAGCCCTCCGTCCGCTGGACCAGCAGTGACAACTCTTTGTCACTGAGGCAATAGTTGTGCTGTGAGAGCAGTTGGCTGATTATCTGGTGTCGTGCTGTGCTGTCAGGTAGGGGGATGAGAAGCCGTTTGGTGAAGTACCTCCTCAGGGACTCTTGGATCTCCTCAGGCTTGCTGGAGGAGCAGACCACCAGGACGTGGTCCTCGGCTGAGGTCAGCACACTGTCCAGCTGCATGAGGAGCTCGCTCTTGATCCTATTCACTGGGCTCTCCTCGCTGAGCTGGGCCGAAAGCAGCATGTCCACCTCACTGATGAACACCACTGAGGGCTGGCGACACCTGGCTACCAGGAAGGAGGCCTGGACAATCTTCTCTCCCTCTCCCAGCCATTTGGTCACCAGGGCTGAGCCACTGAGCCGCAGGAAGGCAGCCCCCAGCTGGCTGGCCATGCAGCGGCCCAGCAGTGTTCTGCCTGTTCCCTGAGGTCCGAAGAGAAGGAGGCTCCGAGGTAATGTGGCAAGTCCACTGAACATGTCTGGCCTCAAAATGGGCCACAGAATCTCTTCTTTGATGGCTGCTTTGGCCAGCTCCAGACCTGCAATGTCATTCCAGTCTACTGGGGGACCGGGCTGAAGGATCTCTGTGGTGACCAACTCCACGAGGTTGGCATCACTGTTCTTCAGCTGCTCCTCTGCAGTGTGGCTGGATGAGGTAGCGCTGCCAATGTCCGACCCTGCTATGGAATGGGAGAGGAGCTGTCTATGCTCTTCACTGTGCTCATTCATTATGGGGGTTCCAAACTTTCCAAAGGACTCGCCCGATCTCAGGCCTCCCACAGAGCTTTTGGTTGATCCATAGGAGGGAGGGGTTAATGCTCGGCCAGACTGACTGCAACATTTTCTTTGCTGATCTGAGGATATTGGCTGCTTCGTGTGCTTAAATGCTAAAGATGACGGATCAGCATTCCTGTCAAATCCATTCCCTCTGCTTGAGTCTGAGATGCTGTTGTCTGGTATTCTGTACATAGGGCTTTGTGAGGAGCGCTGTTGGTTGTAGTTGAAATTACTATAGCTGGAGTCCATATCTCCATGCCCCGTCATGTAGAAAGCTTTTCTTTTCAATGAGTTGGCTGAGCTGCCATTCAAAGGTGTTGGTGCAATTGGTGCATGGTTATGGGACTGGTAGGTATAGCCAGGGAGTGTAGAGGGGGGTAGGGGCGTGGGAGCTGCGATGCCTGATGGCAGATAGGCAGAGGGAGGTGGGGCTCCCCCAGGGCTATAGCTAGGGGCAACAGCTGTCTGTGGGGGATACCCTGTCGGAGGGTAATTGTAGTTGGAGAGGTTGGGAGACCCCGCGTTGTAGCTGGGCACTAGAGTAGGGGGAGGTGGTGGGGGTGGGGGCGGGGGTTGTAGGAGACCAGCATTGTGCAATGGAGAGGGGAGGCCTGAGGCGGTCTGCCCGCTGTAACTAGAGTGCAGGTAGGAGCCATTGTAGCCCGTAGCGTATTCCTGAGAGGACAGACCAGAGTGTAGACTGGTGGCTGTGTGACTCCCACAGTTACTGCTGGAATAGCTGGGCTCGGTCAGGCTGCTGGCCCCCCTTGGGGTGCTACCTATGCTGGCAGACACGTCTGTTGGGGGAAGGGCAGCTGTCATTCCAGATTTGCTCACAGATAAAACATCTGGAGCGCAGTTCATTGGGTAAATCCCCTCCTGCCAGGACTCACTCTCTGACTTACGTCCATTCAGGAGTCCAGGAGTGCCATCGGAATAGGAGCAGAGCAGCGCTCGCTCACTCGGACCCTCTAAAATCCCAGAGTACTTCTCTGCGTATTTCTTCAGCAGGTTGGAGGCGGTGAGTGCAGAGATGTCGTCGTTGGCCCAGGCGTACTGATAGGTGCGCTGCAGGTGGCCCCGGTAGGCCTCCACTTTGTGTGCAGGAGAGCGTGTGGTGGAGGAGATATCAAAGTGCTGCTCGGCCCACTGTGCATGCTCTGGGGTCCACTGCATCTTTAGGCCTAAACACCAGACAAAAAGAGAGACAGGTCAAAAAATACCAACAGATAGTAGTTGCTATTTGTTGTGAGTTTTCTTGCGTTGTCAGTATGTTGTGTTTAGAAGTTGGTACATTTAACGTGGTGGAAAAGTTGCCTTTGTAGCAATGAATGAACTGACAAATATATCCCAAATCCCAATACCATTATACAACTAACTTCCTCTACTGTAAAATAGGCACTGCTGAGCAATTACATCATGGGCAGTGTGTGGATTTGGGACCCAACACCTGGTTAGCACAGTATAATGCACCCTGCACAGAACCGAATGACATAGACATTGCAGGTCAGTCTATAATCCAACTCTCATCTAAGGCATTCCGAGACAGTTTCAAATCTGCTTCGAGGAGTGCAGCAAAGCAATCTCCCAGGCAGCGCTCTGTTGCTTTCATCACACAAACCCCACTGCCCGGCATGAATTACAACGGCCTTGTGTCTGCCTACTGCTTCCCAGTCTACATGGTGAGAGAGAAAGAAACATGCTGTACTTGTCTTTCTCGCTTCCCAGACCATCTTTTTTCATTGCCTCCGGGGCTCAAAAGGCACCGTCGAGTTTAGTCCTAAACTCAATTTGCAAACACGAGCTGTTACATATGCTGTCATTTTAGACTCAGCATGGGATTATCAAAGACAGATATACCCAAGAAAGAAACAGATCATTGTGTTTACAGTATTAAAAGAAACACGGATACACAGCCATACACACACATACATACACACACACACACACATGCACACATTGCTTCATCAAAGCTAATCCGACTCGAAACTCCATTAGTAAACACAGAATCACATTGCAAAACCACCCATTCCTGCTGCATTGATCCACCACTTAGCCAGCCACACGTGCATCAGCATCCTATGAAATTGCCCAGTAGCCATCCCTACCCAAGGCTTTAGGAAACCGACAGAGAGCGTCCAGCGGCGCATTACAGCGCAGTGTTTGTCTAGTAAACAGGCGAGAATGTGGATTCCCCCAAGACTCCCTCCCAGCCGCTTGCCCAGCCGCCGTACCAGGCACCAGGAGCTAATTAGCAGGATGATGCTGCGCTAATTGTGTTAATTTACAAGGTTTTAGTCAAAAGAGATCCATGCTATGGCTCACATGGCTGTTAGCCATCCAGGCTAATGATTAAGAAAAGGACAAGGCGGGGGAAAAAATCCCTGTCAGACTAGCTGAAACTCTATTCACAGGCAACACAACCTATAAAACAAGACACTGATCTGAGAGACACGACAAGTCAGTAGCATTCGAAACAGAGAAGAATACACGGGGCCTTCAGAAAGTACTCACACCCCTTGACTTTTCTCACATTTTGTTGTGTTACAGCCTGAATTTAAAATGGGTTAAATTGAGATTTTTGGTCACTCGCCTACAAACAATACCCCATTGTGTCAAAGTGAAATGCTGTTTTTCAAAAAGTTACAAATGAATTCAAAATGTAAAGCTGAAATGTCTTAAGTCAGTAAGTATTCAACCCTTTTGTAATGGTAAGTTGCATGGACTCACTCTGTGTGGAATAATAGTGTTTAACATACAATTATGTGTAAGGTCTATCAGTCGAGCAGTGAATTTCAAACACTGATTCAACCACAAAGACAAGGGAGGTTTTCCAATGACTCGCAAGGAAGGGCACCTATGGGTCAAAAATAAAAAGCAGACATTGAATATCCCTTTGAGGATAGTGAAGTTATTAATTACACTTCGGATGGTGTATCAATACACCCAGTCACTGCAAAGATACATGTCCTTCCTAACTCAGTTGCCGGAGAGGAAGGAAACAGCTCAGGGATTTCACAATGAGGCCAATGGTGACTTTAAAACAGTTAGAGTTCAATGGTTTGTTATCGGAGAAAACTGAGGATGGTTCAACATTGTAGCTACTCAACAATACTAACCTAATTGACAGAGAGAAAAAAGGAAGCCTGTACAGAATAAAATATTCCAAAACATGCATCCTGTTTGCAACAAGGCACTAAAGTAACACTGCAGAAAATGTGTCAAAGCAATTCACTTTTTTTCCTGAATACAAAATGCTATTTTTGGGGCAAATCCAGTGGTGGAATAAGTACCTAATTGTCATACCTGAGTAAAAGTATAGATACCTCAATAGAAAGTTACTCAAGTAAAAGTGGAAGTCACACAGTAAAATACAACTTGAGTAAAGGTCTAAAAGTATTTGGTTCTAAATATGTATCAAAGGTAAAAGTAAGTCCGTCAGATCAGAGGCAGTAGGGATGACCAGGGATGTTCTCTTGATAAGTGCGTGAATTGGACACTTTTCCTGTCCTGTATAGCATTCCAAATGTAACAAGTACTTCTGGGTGTCATGGAAAATGTAGGGAGTTAAAAGTACAATATTTTCTAAAGGAATGTAGTGAAGTAAAAGTAAAAGTTGCCCAACATATAAATGAGTAAACTACAGATACTCCAAAAAATACTCATGAACATCTGCTCTTTCCATGACATAGACTGACCAGGGGAATCCAGGTGACACCTATGATCCCTTATTGATGTCACTTGAGACAATTGAGACATGGGTTGTCCATGTGTGCCATTGAGAGGGTGAACGGCCAAGACAAAATATTTAAGTGCCTTTGAACAAGGTCTGTTAGTAGGTGCCAGGCTAGAACTTATTACCGTACAACTGCAAAGCTGCTGGGTTTTTTACGCTCAACTGTTCCGTGTGTATCAAGAATGGTCCGCAACCCAAAGGACATCCAGCCGATGACGCAACTTTCGGGAAAGACTGGAGTCAGCATGGGCAAGCATCCCTGTGGAACGCTTTCGACACCTTGGAGAGTCCATGCCCCAATACATTGAGGCTGTTCTGATGGCAAAAGGGGGTGCAACTCAATATTAGGAAGGTGTTCCTAATGTTTTGTACACTCAGTGCTGTTGGTGTTCCCAGGGGACTGTTTGTACTGTAGCTGTCTTGGGAATTCAAAAAGTTACTTTCACTGATGTCAGTACCTTTTAGACCTTTTGATATTTCTAGCATTACTCATCCTTTTTGTTCTAGGTTATTAGACCTCTTAGTAGTACTCTTGATGCATGTGGGTGGTGAGGCTGCAATACAAAAAAGTAAGATATTTCAAGTGGGACATTTTTTTTCTGGAACAACACATTCAAGTGTATAAGGGCCTCAAACAATATTCCGGCTCTGATTTGAACGGCTTTTGTTACATTATCAGTACACTTAACAATATAAAGTTATGGTTTTGCGTAAGCAAATACATTGGATAGAATACATATTTGGGCACCAGAGACAGTCTTCAACAATTGTTGTCTATCACATTTAACATACATCATTGCAGTGGTGTAAGATACTTAAGTAAAAATACTTGAAAGTACTACTTACAG